>NC_059338.1:114705183-114850183 GCF_018350155.1 Leopardus geoffroyi | reverse complement strand
TACACCTGAAACTAATGTAGTGATATCATGTCAACTGTATTCAAATAACAATATTTAAAAACAACATCCATTCTCTATTCATTCACTCATTTGACAAATATTCACTGCCTGCCGATTCCATGCAAAGCACTATTAATTAATATCTTCCCCTAACTTATCATTAATGTCTTCCCCTAACTTACCCTCTGAAGGTTTTTAAATAAATATGTCTCTGAAAAGAAGTATTGCACTCTCAAGTATGCCACTTAACATCCGGGAAAACTGACTTAAAGTTACCAAACTCTTCCACATTGGAACTTACGGAAACCACCATTAGAGAATATATCAAATATACAAAGCAGTTTTCAAAAAAAAAACAAAAAAAAACAAAAAAAAAACATTTTTTTTTTGTTACAAAGAACATTTTCACTATTTATGGGACACAATCACTGCTTTGGATTTACTTTGTGGTTCTTGGGTCTAATTTATTTGCTAGTTGCAAAGTCTACTCTGGGAAACTCAAGAACGACAAAGGAAAAAGATAAGTGATTGACAAAAGTAACTGTGGCAAAGCTGACACACTCCTGTGGCCCTCACCTTCCCGGCCGGGAAGAGCGCCAGGTGGAGCTGGCAGACTGTGGAAAATGTGGAAGCTTTTTCTTAGAGCACTCAGGAGAGGGAGGTAAGGGTTAAAAGAGTGAACTGCAAAATATCTGTCAAATGTGGGTTATTGTGATTGGAAGCATCATCTACTGTACTAGACTCGCGCATGGGCTTTAATCCGGGGGCTTCTTTTGCAAAACACAACGAGTATGGCTTTGCCCATAAGACCACGGAATACAAACGAATCATCTATTTCAAGAGAAAGCAAACAGGGGCCCATCACCTGAATTTCAGGTCTACCGTAAGGATCGAACCTGTGACTCACAGCTTCTCCCTGACTCCGTTTGCTATGGGAAAATTGCCCTTCCTAAATGAAAATCCTCTACCTGTACCAAAAAATCACAGTATGTATACAAAAATGATTCAGGATGCCCCCCCAAGATGATACATGTGCTCATTTCCGGTGTGATAATGTACAGAGTGTGGCACAATGTGCCTAACTCAACACTTCTGTTTTCAAATGAATGGTTTAAGTGAATTCTACCTTTAACAAAGAATTGCTAAAAAACAAAAAACAAAAAACAAAAAACAATCAGTGGTTACCAAGGTTTGAGGGAGGGGAACTTGGGGTGTTACTGTTTAATGGGTACGGAGTTCCAGTTTGGGGTGATGAAGAAGGTTCTGAAGATGGGTGGTGGTGATGGATATACACCAACATGGAGGTACTTAATACCGCTGAACTGCACACCCAGAAATGGTTAAAGTGGTCAATGTTATGTTATGTGTATTTTACCACAATGAAATTTTTTAAAAAATGTTATTAGCCTCAAAAATGAAAACACATAGAAGAACGTTATTCGTTTTAAACTCTTGTTCATCTTAGACCAGTGATAAAAATCCTTCAAAGCAACTATGTCAAAACGAGCACCCTAGCTAGATTAAATGGATCGCTAACGTAACGAAAACATTTTGTCACTGCTGAAAGCCACTCGTCATGCCAAGAACATATACCTATTGCATCTTATACACACACATGTATTTGTGGCTAAGATAATAATAAACTGTGTCACCATATCTTTATTGTCAGATGGTAAAAGAAACCATGGTGGGGACCAATACCCAATGCAGACTTGAGAACCCGGTTACTACAGAATTACCAGACTTACATGCAATCTCCAGGTAGGTGAACAAAACGGTTGGGAGAACAGTCTGTATTTTGCGTCTCCCATACACACCCTCTCCCGTTACCCCCGGAAAACTGGGCTAATTTCCGTTTGCTTACCACCAGTCCTAGTACGAGCGTGCGGACTCTCTCTCCTATCTCTGGAGAAATGTCATTGCCAAACTGCTGCAGGGTAGTAAGGAACCGTTTCAGCTTACTGAGTTGCCTGGCGCCACAGGCTGGGGGCAGCTGTTGATTAGCCAGAGAAGAAGAGGAAGAGGAGGAAGGCCCATTGCTAAAGCCATTGGGCGGCGAGGGGGCGCCATTCAAGGCTGTGGGTGAATGGCTCGTGCCATTGGTTACTGTCAAGAGCACAAAATAAGAAAGAAAAACAAGTAAATCAACGCAGAGGGAAAAGGCACAAGGAAATTACAATCAAGTTTTGTTCCCTTTAAATCTGGAGGATCCTGTGGTTTGGGAAACCGGGGGGGGGGGGGGGGGGGGCTTTTCTGTCAAAGGCTTTGGCTTCCCAGGGGTACCACGGGTTCAGGTACTCTAGGACTGGATGGCTCTCCCCTCCTCACACTGCATGCCGGTACTCCACGCGGAAGCGGAGCCCCCATGGGAGTCGGCTGTAACCCGGGGACAGCCCTGCCTCCCGTGCACACATATGCCAACCACGTGAAATGTCTCAAACACGGAACAAACAGCGTTTTTGGATGTCAGCCTTCTGTCACAGGCTGACATCAATATAGCGGGACCGTTCCTCTCTAAACTGTTCCCCTAGAGAAAGTGTACATTTGGTGGAGACTAAATTCATCACTGAACATTTTTAATCATGTTTTGTACACACAACTGACAGCTGTGTTTATAGAAATAGGACTTTCAAGTTTTAACCTTATACCACCCAATTAGAAGGCTATTTTCTCCCCCTCATATTTCTTAACCACTTCTTTAGGGAAGATGCAAATTTTATATAAGAAGCCAAATGGATATGGTAATTATCAGAGAGTTAGTTCAAGAAATCGGAAAGGGACATCTCATCCCAACTAATAGCGTGGATTGGCGGTAATTTGACAACTTTGTTTCCGATAAAATGTATCTGAACACCAAGATAATTCGTAAGAACAAGACTAGAGAATTTTGCGCATTTCTCACTAACGAAAATGTTGATTTTATCATATTAAAATCAATAAATTCGACCAACTCCACTCTATCCAACTCATCTATTACATGTAATTTTGACAGGTTATCTCCAACAGGAGTTTGAAGATGTCTGAAGCACTCTATCATTCTTACAAGTTTCCAGATAATACAATAGCCCCTTGTCCTAAACGAGCACCAAAGCAACCTGTCATGAAATGACTGCTCACTAGGACCTCTGACAGAAGACATGTGCCCATCACTGTGGCTCTGGGTAACGACAAACCAGATACAAGATGACAGGGTCGCAACTTGGTGTCGCTGCAGCCTCCTGTTCCTTACACGTTTGGAAAGGCCTTTAAATGGCAGCGCAACACCGCATAAACAGCCTGGGATGTGTATTTTGCCAATCCCTTATAATCCCATGGATCTAGTTTTGCCTGTGATTGTTCATTCATACAGACTTGATGACACACGATCTGTAAATAGTACTATCTGCAACAGATAGCATTTATTAGTTTCACAAATCCTTTAGGACAATTTTACCCGGGACTTTGAAACCGATGGAAACAAAGCTATCCACCATCCCTGCTGGAATCTACAGGAAAGGAAGGGAAGTGGCTGTTCTCTCGGAATGTTCTGTCCTTTCCTCGGACAACCCAGAAAGCCAATACACGCCACTGATTCAGGACACAAGGCCTGAGCCGAGTTGGAATCGAGTAAAGGTTTAATAAAAGTCTGACAGGCTCAAGACAAGAAAGATGCTCCTTCTTTCAGAAAGTTTTCTGTATGTGACTGTCGCCCAGAGCAATACCCCTTTTTCACGTAAGGCTGCTAGCTTTGAATCTTATTTGTAAATACCAGAAGAAAGTGGTATTAGAAGACCAGAAGCAACCTGGAAATAATTGTAGGATATTAACATGTTCCAAGGCAAAA
Organism: Leopardus geoffroyi; assembly: GCF_018350155.1. Classification (NCBI taxonomy): domain Eukaryota; kingdom Metazoa; phylum Chordata; class Mammalia; order Carnivora; family Felidae; genus Leopardus; species Leopardus geoffroyi. The sequence goes on along the minus strand of NC_059338.1, from coordinate 114,846,360 downwards.
TGTACAAGCTAAGGTAAGGAGCTACACATTAAGTCAAACTAAAAATTACGGTGGTAACAAATGAAGCCGCAGCCCAAGCGAATGCAATAGTCTTCATTGCGGAAATCAAAGCAGACTACAACTGTGAAGCAAAAATGGAAAGGCAGGCAAATATTGGCAGTCATACAAATTATACCTAAGATGCTGTACGTCTGCGCAGGCTCAATACCTACTCACTGGCAATTAAATGAATTGGGGGAAGGAGGCGGCGGGGGGGCGGCGGGGCTTCACTTCTGCAGGAAAAAAAAAAATTTAGACTTCAAAATGGAAACGGGAAACGCAGAAGTGTCTACTCACACGTCGTCGGTGTAAATGAACTGGTTCTCGGAGCTCCTTGAGTTGTAGGGGGAGGTGGCATGGTGGGAGGAGTCAGCCTAGATGGGGTCTTCACATCCACAGGTGAGTCTGGCATCGTGGAGTGCTTCTCAGTCCGATCTGGAGGACGCCACCATTGAACAGGTTATTTTACTCCTTAAGCACCTTCGTTGCTTTTTGTTTCTTGTTTTGTTTTGTTTTTTTTTAAGTGGGGTTCATCTTTTTTACAAGCAAGTGAACAGAAGAAATCCGACATCTCCTCTCAATAAAATAGGCTGATCTACTTAAGTTTAAATCAGGACTTTATCATCCAAACCCCACTTAAGAAGGTGTAGCACAGATGGCAGGACCTCATTTGTAACTGGGTTATTTTACATCCTATTGTTATTTCTGGCTTGGGCAGATGCTACCTTGGTAGTGTTATATCCAACGGCACAACCTCACTCGAAGCTGAAGCCAACGCTAGCAAGAGGTAAAAAATAGATGAGGAAGTAAAATGGTAATAAACCCTTTAGTGAGGAACAACACAAATCTGAAGGTCTGTTATGCAGGTGAGATACTGATAGGAGCCAGCATGTTTATAAGGACTTTTTTTTTTTTGTAACACCTGCCATGCCCTTTCCGTGCTTAGTTTCTGGCCCATTAGGAGAAGCAGGTTATGTCTACCAGATACACTCCTCACTTCAATGTTCCTCTGCCCTGCAGGAAAACGCCCCACTACATAAATGCTGTATTTCACACAATGAGGTTACACGATTGTTTATTCAGAATTTGTGATTTGTGACCCACCGTCTTAGAAACATGAGACCAATCCTTCAGTTAATAACCTCGGGCGGAGTGAGAATGGAAAAACCCCAAATAGCAAATGAAAAGGAACGAAAGGCCCTCTCTGTATTTTCTCATGAGTATGTGACAGATATGGAGAAATTTCCTGATTACCCAATAACGAACATTTGAGCTTCAAGACTGTTTTCTACTATGCATGCTTTGCCTTTGAAATTCTGAGCTGTTTTTTCTCTGTCAAATCTATTGAAGCAACAGATCTCCAACAAAAAAGTGAGTTTTGTTTCTTTAGAATACAATTTTCTACCAGCACTGTGTGCCTGCGTGCGCACACACACACACACACACACACACACACACCAAAAATGTCTGAGGCCCCTCATGCAGCCTTAGGTACAAATATTTCCCACTCGGACTTTTGGAAAAGTCAAGTCACGGGGACTACTGGTCAAGAGTGGGTCTTTTAAAACACTATGATAAGCATGGGGAGAAATTCTCAACACTGACTTTAAATGTCTATTTTTTTTTTTTTTTTAAGTGAAAAATCCAAATCACTATGCTGGCAACTCCAAACCTACCTCACACCTTTATTCAGAGCCGTTTCACGAGACTTGGGTTGCAACAGAACATAACATTTTAAAGTTGAAATAATGTCGATGCCGTAACAGGGGAAATGCGATAAAAGAATGAAAATAATCATCATTCTAATAAGAGCATTTTGATAGCCTAGTATCAGAGTCTCTTTTTCTTCACCCTGACAGCTCGCTGGGAGAACCACGAATGCCCCTTTAGTCAATGCGTGTTCTGAGTGAAATGTGGTAAAAACCCACATGGAGAGCGTTTCTACCTTGATCTCACCCCTTAAAAGCTTGCCTTCCTAGTGCTATTCCAGAACACTGTAACACCCAGGATCAGTAACTCACTTAGTCTAGAAAACTACCGAAGTCAGGCAGGTTTAAAAGCGCTTCTTCAATAGTTAAATTCGCTGCACGGTCTACTCACCTCAACCAACCTCAGCAACAAGGGAATAAATAGCTTTCCGCTTATGTTGCAGCTGAGGGAAGAGGTACAGCAGCAAATACAACTCTCCCTAAATAAAGGCAAATATTTCTGTCATGCCAAGGAAGGAGGGATAGAGGGAGGCTTGCCAGAGTCGGCTGGGAGATAACAGTGGGAACTGTAGGTCCATCTGGTTTTCATTCTGCGAACACTCACACTGAACTGTTAGAGAAGGCAGTCCAGATACACAGACTTGAAGCACGTGGTTGTGCAGACAGAGGGAGGAAGAGCGGGAGGGGGCGGGGGGGGGGGGTGGGAATCGTGAAAAAATAAATAAATAAAGCAAGGGAAGGAAAAAAGCAGCAAGGGAGAAAAGAGCCCAAATGAAGAGAAAGTTACCCCAGGCGGCTTCGTCCACCCGGACACGCTGAGCTATGGGCACGGCCCCTGCACCTTACTTACCTGGAGGTACTTCTTGAGCAGAACCTAAACTGGAAAACACATCTGAAACCCGCGTCTGTCTACCCTTGTTGCTGACACTGAGAGAAAAGGAAATAGACGATAAAATCGACAATGGGTGTCCTCTTCAAACTTAAGAGGATCTTAATAATAGTAACAACAGCAACAACAACAACAACGACGATAAAAGGTAGAGGAGTGATTTTTTCAAATCCTCGAAATGGCATCGATACTTTAAGAACAAGAACCACTGAGCCAAAGCATTGCAAAAACGCCACTGCTTCTAAACAGGACTATATGCATTCTGGCCGGAATAGCCAAATTTCGGCGACAGTTAGCTCCACTCTGATCAAATGGAGTTCCAACCCAGAGGTCCTACAAACTTAGACAAAGTGGGACCATATGTAACTCATTCCGTGCTGTTCAGTGCAATCAATCCAGGACGAGGAGAGATGGTGAAGTTACCAGCCAGGACTAACCCGGACACACACACAAACCCTCTGGAGTAGAGAGATTTAAGATAAATTCAGAAAATGTGTTTCAAGTATGCTGAGTCCTGTTGCATTTGTTTTGGATTACTTTAAAAAAAAAAAAAAAAAAAAAAAACATTTTGAAATATATATTCTTGAAACTTTTATAGCAAACAGCAAAAGAACTATGATTCAACCACAGAAGTATTTCTTCTCCGTTTCAAATTAGAGGATACAGTAAAACCAATATTAAGTTATAATATTTCTTATGCAATTTTTTTAAGTTTATGAAAATTATTCCTAGATGTAATTTCTATTTTTAGTTGCTGCAGGGGAATGCTGACATCAATTGAAAGACTGGCACAAAATGATAAAAAAAGAAAAAGAAAAAGAAAAACAATCTATCAGAGCAGGAAGGTATGTATAATCAAAAGGACTGACTTGCCTCTACCTTAATGATACACACTGCTACTAAATAAAGATCTCCCCTATGTGGTAACATTTCAACTCACATGGCAAATATCCAACACATATGTACCAAAGATGGCTGAAACATGGAAGAAAATGTGGCATATATAAATACATTACTGATACCATTTCAATATCCAATTCAGTGTCAGAGGCTTCTAGAAGGGGTATGTTTTCCATTTCCTTCTTTTTCTTTCTTTTTTTTTTTTTTTTAAGTAAAAAGGAAAGGTATGGCATAATCTGCCGTAGCACTTACTTTACTTTTTGTTAGTTCAAACAGTTCCAGATGTGTTTTTAAGGTATGGAGAATAGGCATTCTGTACTTTCCTTATTTACATACTATTTCTAGAGATGATTACTGTAAATAGAAAGTTCAGGATTGGTAGACGGGACGTCTTTTTCTATCAGAGTCCATCATGTCAATTATAATAGAAGAAATATCTTATAATAGAAGAAATACCTACATCCCAGATGTGACAGATTGAGAAACCTCTCGGTGAATTAGCAGTTGGTACAGTTGGTCTAATTTGAGTAAGTGCTAGCTATAGGAGCTACAAGATACACAATAAAGAGGAGTAAGCCCAAGTGGAACTGAAGTACTCCTACCAGAAAGGAGAAAGCAGCTAAGGAAACACAAAACTGGGTACAGAATTTGATTTTTATTTCTATGGAAAATATGGCAAATTCAGGCCTGACAACAGAATCATTTAGTGACTCCAGTGGCTGGGTGTGAGATGTTAAAGGAAACTGCCTGCAGACTAGAATGGTGGCCACCCAGCCTCCACAATGCTGCCATCTCATTTCCCTGCTGAGCACTTCTAGAATGTTCATTCCTGCTCAGGAGAATAAAAGGCAAATGCTAATATTCTAAGCACAATGGAATGATACAATGGAAGGCTATTTGGAATAACAGACAAATTTCCAAGTTAAGACAGACTTGGTTTCGAATGTAAACTCAGCCATCAGTAGTGGGTCCTCAGGCAAGTTTTGTTGATCCTGAGTTCCTCATAAGAAGAATACTGATATACACCCCTCTCTGCCTCATTAAGACCCTGGCATAGTAGCTACTCAAGTGAGGCACCAGCACATGTGATCTCCATTCTCTTGTGCCTGCCTCTCCATCATCCATTCATGGCTTTATTTCCAATGTCCTCCCCCCGGGTCTATGCTCTATCTGTACAGGGCACCTTGGCATTCCCTGGCTTTTCTGCCTTTCATTTTATACTGTTTATTTCCTTCATCTAGAAAGATCTGCTCCACCTATCCCATTCTTCACTGCCCATTACAGATCCTCTTATAGCTTTCCCCAGGTGCCCAAGGCACCAACCGCATCATGCTTGTTTGGCCTTTTAGCATTTACCACAGCCTACGAGTACGACAGTGTGTGTGCGTGTGTGTGTGTGTGTGTGTGTGTGTGTGCGTGTGTGTGTGTGTGTGTTTACACCCAATCACTCCAACCACAGCCTATGAGTACGATAGTTGTGTGTGTGTGTGTGTGTGTGTGTGTGTTATATCCAATCACTCCAACCAATGAAAACAGTAAGCAATTTGATGGCAGTTTTTTTAAATGCCTAATTTAAAAGACAAATACATAACCATCAACAGCATATAAACACATGATTAGGAAGTGGAATGCAGGTAATATGGGAACATGCTGGAGATCTGAAATTTACTTCAACTCTGTGATCAACTTATGTCATTTTAGGCAAGTGTAAGAATGATGTGTTACTTCATCACAGGTGTTTTATGAAGATTTTTTTTTTTTCTGAAACACAAATATGATCTTGTCTATTCCATGCTTTAAAACCTTTGGGAAGGTCCACTCCCCCTCTCTCTGCCCCTTCCCGGCTCACGCTGTGTCCCTCTGTCTCTCAATAATAAATAAACGTTAAAAAAATTTTTTTAAAAATGAAAAGGGGGTGCCTGGGTGGCTGTTGGTTAAGCATCCGACTTCGGCTCAGGTCATGATCTCGCGGTTTGTGAGTTCAAGCCCCACATAGGGCTCTCTGCTGATAGCTCAGAACCTGGAGCCTGCTTTAGATTCTGTGTCTCCCCCTCTCTCTGCCCCTTCCCTGTTCACACTCTGTGTCTGTCTCTCAATAGTAAATAAACATTAAAAAAAAAAAAAAAACACCTTTGGGAAGGTCCCACTGCCCACAGAATACAAACAAACTCTTTAGCTTATGTCACAGATCCTGGAGCTCCTACTCAACAGCGCTTCTCCCTTCTTTCTTGCTTGGAAGTCCTGATTTTGTTCAGGTGCACAATTCTTGGGGAGCAGATCCTTCTTCTTTTAATCAGGTTGTCATGTTCCCCTTAATCAGCAACAGGTTTCAGAGGTGAGTGCTGTGCTCCGATTCTAGACAATGGGTCATCCAGGGAGGTCTATGGAAGTTTTGGGAAAGACTTCCTCATGAACTGATCAGAGACCCAAGGACTAAAACAGACCCTCTTCTTCTGGTAGGTATTGTTATATCTGTGATTCCTTCACTTCTCTTCTTTGGAGTCTACTTTTCTTACCCATAAAATTAAGCATCTTAAATTATATAACTTCAGGGATCATCTGCAAACTCTAATACTCTCTGGTTTCTTTCTACAGATATGGCTTATGTTCATTTCAAAGACAAAGAAGACTACCCAGAGAACATAAATCTGACAATAAAGGGACCACAAAATTATTTTGAAATTGGTGATCATAACCAGACTTCCTCTGTTCACATAAATATCTATGTCCACAAGAATGTGTCTGCATAGAAATCTTTTCCCACACACACTACAATTAACATCTATCCCTTGTTTTCAAATACCTTTTCAATCCTCATTACTAAATCTCCACTGATGATTTGGTTATGAAACAACCCTACCAATGTCCACTTGTCCCTGTTTAGTTACCATCAAAACACTCACTCTGATAGCCCAGGTTCTTAAAGAGTACTCTACACTCACATTCCTTCCTTCCTCATTTCCCATTCCATCTTTCACAAACTTCCAGTGGACTCCTAGAAAGTTTTCCTCCCCATACTGGGACCTGTCATACCTCTAATCCCATAACTACCTTGGGAGTCACCATGTTCTTTCATGACCTTGTACCAAGGTTACCAGCAGCTGGTTCCGGCACAGCACCCTGTCCAAGATGGGCAATCTCAGTCATTCTCCAACATTTTTACCTTCAGATGTGAAGGCAGAAAAACAATCTCATTCCAGAGGTAGAAGACTGTACTGCCTACTGCCCTCCATGTGAAAAAGAAGGCAACTAACAGGCAGAAAGAAATGAAGAAAAATGGCAAGAGATTATCCTGATAATGCGAAATTCTTCATTCTACTAATTCCTACAATGTGATCTTCCAAACAGCCCACAGAACCTCGTCAGTCAATCCCTCCTTTGCCTAAAACCTACACTTGAAACCAAAGAATACACACTAAAATAATATTGGGAGTGTAGCATCAAGATACCATCCTAACTCCCACTGAAACTCTTCAATTATCTCTTCATTATTAATCCAAGAAACACCAGATACTTTATCTGGCATCTTTGTAGAATCTGACTGCGTCTCACCACTTCCTCCCTTTGGAAACATTGTTATCCCCAGGATCCCAGCATTCCAATGCTCTCATTCTTCTCAGGACGTCCAGGCTGCTCCTTCTGACGTTTCTTCACCACTGTGATAATTACTGGTAGTTTCCCCCATGCGCCTTCATAGTTACTCTTGAAATCTTCTCTCTATACCTTCTCCTTAGGGACTTCATTTGTGTGGTGACAGTCACCCCATGGCTCTTATGTCGTTGACTTGTACCTCTAGGCCTACCATCCCTCCCAAGTTCCGCACCCAAACATCCAGAGGGCTACTCATTTTCAACACCCTGGATTCAAACCCTCCTCATCCATCATCTCTCACCTGGTCTAATCAACAACCCATTGGATGGTCTCCCTGCCGTGCACTATTCATCTCCGTGCCATTGTCCAAATCACACCATCACGTCACTACGTATGCCAAAGATATGATCAGAGACCTTACTCCTCTCTTCTTAGTACTCTTCAAAGACCTTTTGCGATGTGAAACATAAAGGCCTTGTACCTTAATAAGGCACTGGAAGACCATTGGGACCCATCTGGTTTCTGTAACTGCTCCAGGCTCATCTTCATTTCTCCCTTCCACTCTTATCCCCACCTCTGAACTCCGTACCGAACTAACGCAGCTCTCCCAATGCCCCCAGGTCGTACAGGCTTCCCTCACACTGCACCCTTTCTTTTCCCCAGATTCTTCTTCACCCCACCACTGCCTGGTTAAGTCCATCATTCCTCTAAATCTTCTTTCAGGTATTACTTCAGCCAGGGACCCTCCGTTGACAACCCTTCCATCCCTAGGAGGTCAGGAAGGCCCTTTATTCCCTTATTACCCGGTCCAGATCCCTCTTACAGCACTGACCACACTGTATTTAGAATCAAGTCGGTCTCTCCCACTAGGTCATAATTTATTCAAGGGTAATGATGACATCTTACTTGTTTTTATATTCTCAACACTTTGCCCCGTGCCTGATACAGCGAACGTGCTCAATAAATGTAGTATTTTAAAGGAATACATAGTACTATGTCATAAGGCATGTCTACAGTCATGACAACTTTGAGGCGCCAGAACTTTTAAGAGCTTTAACTTAAAATCACCTCCATCTTTTTTCTACCATCCTAAAAGAATTCTAAAAAGAATTTCTAGGGGCGCCTGGGTAGCTCAGTCAGTTAAGCGTCCGACTTCAGCTCAGGTCATGATCTCACAGTCTGTGAGTTCCAGCCCCGTGTCAGGCTCTGTGCTGACAGCTCGGAGCCTGGGGCCTGCTTCAGATTCTGTGTCTCCCTCTCTCTCTGCCCCTCCCCTGCTCATGCTCTGTCTCTCTCTGTCTCAGAAATAAATTTAAAACAACATTAAAACAAACAAACAAATAAATAAATAAATAAATAAATAAATGGAAAGAATTTCTATATTCTGAAAACATTCAGTTACCAAAGATAAATCTAAAAAAAAAAAAAAAAACAGTAGTAAATCACTGAATTCACCAGCTTTTCAGTAATGACAACATATTCCCTAAGGCTTTTTATATAATATTAGAAAAAAGGCTTTGTAAAGCAATCTGTATACATAAGACCTACAGCCTCCAAAAGCTCCCTTTTTTTTACAAGAATAGCACAATCATACATATGCACATTCACAACAAACAGAAAAGCATATTATGAACCAAAAACACATTTTTTCTACATTTCACAAGCTTTTCTGTTGCTTGTCTATGGATGGTGGGATTACACATTGTTTTTAATTTCTTCTTGTTATTTTTCTCATTTATTTAAACGTTCTACAATAAGCATGTTTTCTTTTTACAAGCAAAAAAACAAACATACAAAAAACCAACTTATTAGGATAAGTCACCTAAAATCAAGCATTGGGCACTGTACCAAATGCCCTGCATGCTTTACCTCATTTTAAATCTCACTATGAAAAGGTACTACAAATTTGCCCATCTTATAAAAAGGAACTGAGGCCCAGAAGGGTTGGACAATCTGTCCAAGGTTACAAGCCAGAACTCATTCCAGACCTTCTCAAGAGTCCATTACCTTCTAAAACTAATGTTATTTTTACATGATCTAGAAAACTGAAATAAAGACACATTCAGTTAATGTTAAACTGAGAGCGTTACACGAGGACTTCATCTTCCAATATTACTGTAACTAGCCACCTGTGACCGTGTAAATTTTAATTAAAGTTAAACAAAATTTAAAACTCAGCTCCTCAGTCACACTAGCCACATTCAATAAGGTAGCTGTGCCTACCCTATTAGGGAACTCGGCCCTGGAACACTTCCGTTATCATAAAATCACAGCGCCATACTAAAATAATGGTTCTATGGCAGGAGTCCCTGGAGGTGACAATGCAGATTGAAAGAGCAGGGATGAGAAGAGGTGCCTCTGGCTTCATCCGAAACACCTTCCGTCCCATTAAGACCTTTCATATTTTTTTTCATAGATTGGGCTTCTACATATTTCATTTGGTAAGCTTAACGGGTAGAAAATACAAAAGTTTGAAACCCAATGACTAAAATAAGTAAACTCTCAGCTCTGAGAAAGCGGGAGAGTAAGACAGGTCATTAGTAAACACTGGGAAACTGCACTAATGAGAACAAGGCCAAGGACTCAGTGCTGGAATGAGCCAGTAAGCCGCTGGGCCAGCAGCTATCTGGAATCAGAGATGACAGTCTGAAGACCAGCTTCATGCCTTTAAAGTGCATGAACTTGGGTTAAGATGGAAAACAGGCAGAAGAATGAGGTGAGTCTATAATGACCTATCACGATTTCTAGAAAAATAGCTTCAATAATGTTTGGGTCATGTCCTTATGGGGATAACAATGGGAATTTCCCTTCCCTTCCTCTATGGCATTGATCTAGCTAGCACTTGACACATTTATCTTGGTTTTGAGTGTCTCCCCAACCACAGTGTCAGCTTCACGAATGCAGAAATTTCTACCTGTTTGTTAAGTCCAGCCTCCATAGCATTAAGAAGAGTGCTTGAAATAGCAGCCACTTGATTTGTTGAATGAACGAAGAAGGTAAGCGAAGACTAAAACAAAGCCAGTTTCCGACAAAACAGCCAGAGACATATTAGGAACTATGGTTACCTAGAGGGGGCAAAGGCTGAGTGAGGCAGACAGCATAAGTGTTCAAAGTAGACGCCACTTTACGGAGGGGAAAATGCTAAGCAGTAGAAGCAGGAAATAGTTTCGATCAACTCTGCTCATTTTTTGACAAAGATGAGCTGTGGACCCCAAGATAAAGCACCCTATTTTTTTAGAAAGTGTTTATTTATTTATTTGGGGGGAGGGGGGTACGGGGCAGAGAGAGAGGGAGAGAGAATCCCAAGCCGGCTCCGTGCCATCAGTGCAGAATCTGCTGCGGGGCTTGATCTCACGAACTGTGAGATCATGACCTGCGCCAAAATGAAGAGTGGATTGCCTTAACCAATTGGCACACCCCAAAAAACACTCTAAACATTAACAAGTACCCGAATGGCGGTTGTAGCTAGAAAAATCAATTACTAATTTCCTAAAGTGTGGAAAGGACTGCCGGTCATGTGAATACCAGTGGGCGCCAGGCATTACCGCTGTGTGTAAGTTCCTAAGAAATGTCATCTCTCTCACAGTTGTTAAGAGCTTCACTCCTGTGACTCCTGTTTCCAAGTCTAAGAACCACTTCCTGGAGGCCACTAAGTGGGCATCCAGCAGCCCCGTGTTTAGCTGCCCTACTTCAACCAGCACAGCTCCATATTTATCTGCTCTATGCACTGCTGTTCTGGTTAAGATTTCCTTTGGAAAAAAAGGATCTCCTGTCTGGGAAGAGTTTGAACCCCTTGGCACAGGCAGCCAGCAAATGTTCGCTGAATGACTGTGGTAAAAATACTTATTAAGGAAAAACCAAATCACTCAAGTTAACACAAAAAAAGTAACTCCTGCGTGTGTAGAGAGCAGAAAAAGATACAGACATCACCAAGGGCCCATGCAATGAATATAAGTATCTATATAACATCCTGTTGCCAAACTGAAGATTATTCCAGAAGGCAGGGAAAAAAAAAAAAAATCACTGAATAAAAAGTGATCCAAACATTTGACAATCTTTAAGTGTGGACAATTTTCCTGCAGGAATATTTGTCTTATTTGCCAGCGTTAAAGGCTATTAAGGAAGCTTGTGGAGCTGCTGAAGGGTAGTACACATATCCACTGCCATCAGTTATGATCATCCAGGTAAGAGCTGGTGAATCAGGGCAGAAAATTATGAAGGTACACAGACTATGTACCTGTGGCTAAATTGCAGACAAGTAGCAGGAGCTCAAAAAAATTTATTGAATTTAATCCAATGTACTCTTTTTTTTTTTTTTTTTTTCCAACGTTTTTATTTTTAGTTTTCGGACAGAGAGAGACAGAGCATGAACGGGGGAGGGGCAGAGAGAGAGGGAGACACAGAATCGGAAACAGGCTCCAGGCTCTGAGCCATCAGCCCAGAGCCCGACGCGGGGCTCGATCTCACGGACCGCGAGATCGTGACCTGGCTGAAGTCGGACGCCCAACCGACTGCGCCACCCAGGCGCCCCAAATCCAATGTACTCTTTTAAAAAAACAGCAACCAGTACTGTTAGACTTCACATTATGGGCAAGGGGAAGGCACTGAGAGTTTTAGGATATGCTCATTTCTAATCTTATATTATGGATAAGTATGGAGCAGAGATTAAATAGGGTAAGAAAGGCAAGAGAGGGCAGGCGTTCTGGTCTGCAACAGCCTAGGCTAGAAATAATACAGAGATCCAGCATGGACGTGGCTCTTAAGACTGGAGACGAGAAGATTCAGGCAGACATTTTTATACTCTACGGCAGATTCACAGAGCTTGGTAACAAAGTAAAATTAAAACTTGAGCAAGTGGGAATCTAGAGGTGCGTGATCATGTCAAAAACTAAAACCAAAACACAGCAGGAAGAATCATCTGGAAAAAAGGCAGGATAAGTCATAGTTTACTTAGAGATATCTCTGCAAGACTCTGTTGTTTTTACATAAAAAACATCCTGAATGTCTTCTTGCGCATGTGCCACCATCAAATTATTCTTCCTCCTAAATGTGCTTCACCATTGCTATCAGCATCCTGGAACACCACCGTCACTCACTGGGACCTTCTAGGAACTAGTCTGTGCAACCCTTCACCCTACACTGCAATCAGTGTATCCCACAACAACTTGTACTTATCCCCCAAGTTTAAGTAATCTGGTTAAACACAAAACTATTCACTCATTTAATATAAAAGCATGTATTCGAAAATTCCTGAGCCATCTACAAAGTGCCAGGTACCCCTTCAGACACAGAGAAAAGACAATGGACACACGAGAAAATCACTGCCCTCAAGAACTTCACATTCTAATGATCCGATCAAGTTACTCCCCTATTGAAAGTGTTTAAATAGTTTATCATCACTCTCAGGATAAAATCCAAAACCCTTTAAATGACCTACAACCTAGACAGATTTCGTCTCTGCCTGCCTCTCTTATCTCACCTCATATCTCACTGGTTTTATAGGTTGCAAGTGTCACCTCAACTCAGGGCCTTTCAACCTGGAAAACCGATCTCCACTCAAATTCACTTACTCAAGGAAGGCGTTCTGGGTCCCTCCCAAGTCCCCTGTACGGGAAACTCTCCTGTACCATCTAATTGTTCTTTATTGGGCTTGCTGCAACTATTATAAATAACTGTATAATAACTTGTTGGTCTAACATCTCCTACCAGACAGCAAAATGATCTGTTATGGCAGGGAGCGTATCACTTCATCTCAGACGTGACGTTCTATCAGACATCAACTGAGTCCCAGAATTTAGCATGATGCCGAGAAGCTAGAAAAAGTTAAAGAGTGGACAAACACAGACATCTTTCGATTTAAAAACACAGATTTGGAGGTAACCAGACAGCAAAGCAATTGTATTCTTCATTCCCCTTCAGACGGTTTCAAGGCTTCTTCAATGATGGAAATATTATCAAAAAAATGGTGACAATAATGAAACCCTTCTCTATTTACACTCCATTCCCACTTCAATGGGGCTTCCACTGACACCATTCCACCCAAACCACCCAGCCACGGCACAAACTCTAGTGATTAACCCAAAAATACCGTTCAATCTGTATCTTACTTGGGTTCTCAGCACCATCTGACCTGTTCAGCCGCTTCTCATTCCTTTTCTCCTGTGATACCGTTCTTCTAGTCGCTACGAGTTTCAGTGAATTCTCCCGCCTCTGGCTTCTCCTCTCTGGCAGGGCCTTAACTCCTCTTCTGAACTGGCTTCATCCCTTCTAGTCTCTGATGCAAGCCTTCTTGGCCTTCTCATCTCCTGTAAATAATCCCGCCAGGGCTCTCTATGTCTCCTGGCAAAGGACGCTCTTGGGAGAACCAGTCAAGTCTTGTACCTAGCTTCACAACCCCTTGGCAGCTGTACTTAGAACCAAATCTAACACCTGCCTTGGGAAATCTGTGCCTTCTGCTGTATTTCAATCTCCAGCATAGCGTCACTTCCCCCCACAGCTGACCAAGCCCAAAACACCACAATCATCCTCAGACTCCTCCCTCCATACCATTCTCCTTCCAAGTCCAATCCACTCCCTGTGTCCTATCAATGTCACTTCTAAACACACTTAGGATCCACCCTTAATTTGCCCTCTGGCCTGGGCTTCAAAATCTTCCAGAGGCTCTGAAGGGTTTTCTCTACCTCCACTCCCTCTCTGCACAAATCCCCTTCCTCCTCGCTTCTAGAGAAATAACTCTAAAATACAAATTTGACAAAATCGTCTTACAGTACTCCTACACTATGCAATCTACTTCAAATACTTGTACAATTATAAAAGTTGATCAGGACAAAAGATAAGGTCCGTATCTTTTCAAATCTGTCTCCAGTGTCTAAACAAGGATCTTCCACACAGTAGGTCCTGAGGTAGTTTGCTGTAATAAACTATTTTTTTAATATTTTATTTTTTAAAGTAATCTCTACACCAGACGTGGGGCTCAAACTTACAACCTCGAGAGCAAGAGTCACACACTCCACTAAACTATTTTTTAAGAAATTAAATTATCAATGGGGCGCCTGGGTGGCTCAGTCGGTTGAGCGACCAACTTTGGCCCAGGTCATGATCTCACCGTTTGTGAGTTTGAGCCCCACGTCAGGCTCTGTGCTGACAGCTCAGAGCCTGGAGCCTGCTTCAGATTCTGTGTCTCCCTCTCTCTCTGCCCCTCCCCCACTCATGCTCTGTCTCTGTCTCAGAAATAGATCAACATTAAAAAAATAAATAAATAAAAAAGAAATTATCAAGATTTCTGTTCTGTGTCCACTCAGTATACACTGTAATCATTAAATCTAATCCAATCCCAACCAAAATACTAATAGAATTTTTTCCAGAATTTTACAAATGTTGTAAAAGTCAATCTACAATAAAATTAAAAACAGAAAACTTTGAAAATAAAGTGTAATGAGGAATTGGATAAAATGCACCATTTGATAAAATGCACCATTAAACTGTAATAATTTGAACAATATGCTACTGGTACAGAAATAACCAATTCAGCAGAATAAAATTAAAAAGAAGCAGAAATATATAAAGCTCAGAAACAGACACACATCACCTAAGCATTCAGTCCATGATAACGATGACTTCTAATACAAGGAAAAGAAAAAGCAATTCAATTACAAACTCTCTCAGGAACTCCTAGACAAAAATTTGGAGGAAATAAGGTAAGCACCTTTCTCACACCATATATCCAAAGTCATTCATTTCTATGTAAATAAAATCTTTAACATAAAAATTTTAAAAATACTAAATATATAGGTTATATATTAAGCATATAAGAATACATACATATTAATTTAACCTGAAGATTAGGAAAGAGATTCTAACCTTGTTAAGAAAGGCATAACCAGGGGCACCTGGGTGGCTCAGTTGGTTGAGCATCCGACTTCAGCTCAGGTCATGATCTCAGGGTTCATGAGTTTGAGCCCTGCATGGGGCTCACTGCTGTCAGTGTGGAACCGGCTTCAGATCCCCTGTCCCCCGCCTTGCTCTGACCCTCCTGCCTCCTTCTCTTTCTCTCTCTCTTTCAAAAATAAATAAACATTAAAAGAAATACAAGTTATCTATAACCCTATGCAGAAAAAAGTTTAACTTTAAAAGTTTAACGTTAAAAGAAATACAAGTTATCTATAACCCTATGGAGAAAAAAGTTTAACTAGTTAACTAGTGTAAAACAATATACTCATTTTCACCTAACATATTGACAGACTTTTTAAAATGACAGACTTTTTTACAGTGCCTTTTGTAAAATGATACCAATTTTCTTGTAGGACAATAGGCAATATGTATCAATTGTCTCCAAATTCTACATATCCATTAATATATCAACTCCACTCTTTGGAAATTATCCTAAATAAACAATATCAAGTGCACAAAGATGTTTATAATGAAGAAGACCAGAAATAACCTAATTGTCCAACAATGGGCATTTGGAAATTCAAATTCTAATAGAATCATAGAGTGGAACTTAATGGTTGTGTATATTGACATGGAAACAATTTGAAACATACCAAGAAGGGGAAATAGTTACATAGCTACATGCTTTACAAGATCCTGTTCAAACAAAACAAAACAAACAAAAACATATTTTAAGATAGCTATAAATCAATAGATGTGTGTGTGTGTAAGTGTCCAGAAGGATATACATACAAAGGATCTACAGCAGAATATTAACAGTGACTATCTCTTAAGTCAGTGCTTCACAACGGGACAGAGCTTTCAAATACACTGTTAATCATGCTGTAAAAAGCCTGTTTTATCCTTTTGGCTCGGTTTTAACACTGTATTTAGATCATTCTAAGACCCTCATATTTTCTCCTTGTGACATCTCTGAAGTTGGGACGAACACTACAAAACCATGGAGTCAAAGCACTAAGCAAAAGCGTTTAGTGGCAGCACTTTTGTTTCCCCTCCGTGAGTGATTCACAAAATAACTGTATGCCTTAAAACGAATTTAGGTAAAACACAGCACACCCAGATTTTTCTAGGAATGGATCTATCGGTGAAAAAAATGTAAGGAAGAATATACTTTGTTTTAAAATTTTTTTTTTTCAACGTTTATTTATTTTTGGGACAGAGAGAGACAGAGCATGAACGGGGGAGGGGCAGAGAGAGAGGGAGACACAGAATCGGAAACAGGCTCCAGGCTCTGAGCCATCAGCCCAGAGCCTGACGCGGGGCTCGAACTCACGGACCGCGAGATCGTGACCTGGCTGAAGTCGGACGCTCAACCGACTGCACCACCCAGGCGCCCCAGGGAAGAATATACTTTGTTTTAATTGGAGCTCTACCAAGACTGTTGAGCTTTGGATTGAAGGGGTGAAAAACTGGGATTCAAGATAACCAAAAGGAGGGGCCCAGGAGGTGGGGTTCCCTACAGGGGCTGAAAACCCTTGAACGCCTCACAAAGGTGGAAGAAGTACCTTATTCGCCTCAGAATCCCAATCGTCTAATAGTGTCTAACATCAATGTTTATTGAATAAAGGAATGAATGCTATTTTAGTAACAAAGAAGTTCACACACAGTAGCAGACAGACAGAAAAGAAAAGAACTACAGGTCATGGGGTCAGGGAATCCACAAGTCTGCCAGAGCAGCATTAGAGTAAAATCCCCAAATAAATGATCACATTCTTTATAAAGCATTCAAGGAGCACCATGCAACATCAACAGCACCCTCCACATAAAGGAGTCTCACTAAAAAGCTGAGTCGTCTAAAAAGGTCCCCAAAGATAAGTTTGAACTGCCTACGAATTACATTAGCAAATTCTTTACATGTAATGATGTTCACACATCAACTGAGAACCGAAGTGTTTAAATGGACATTTCTCTTTAGTTTATTATGGTCAAAGTATAAGGACATCAAAATATATTCTATATAGTTGCGTGACTCTCACATTCATCATTTCTTAATAGATTCTGCCTCAGTTAATATTTTGCATAATACAGTTTTTCATGGAGGCCCATAACCTTATTTAAATTAATAAAGTAATTCAGAGAAGGCGCCCTAATTAGTTAATTGCTAATAAATATTCCCTAAGGACAAAAACTCAAGTTCTTTTTTTTTTTTTCTTTTTAAGTTTACTTATTTATTTTGAAGGAGGAAGAGCACAAGTGGGGGAGAGAGACAGAGGGAGACAGAGGGGGAGAGAGAGAAACTCAAGCAGGCTCCACACTGTCAGTGCAGAACCCACCCCGGGGCTTGATCCCGACCTGAGCCAAAATCAAGAGTCAGATGCCCAACCAACTGAGCCACCCAGGCACCCACCCCTCAAGTTCTATTGACCAAGGAAGTGACTTCACATGTATATTCAAATACACCTAAGTAAGTCTATTTTCACCTCCCCTTATTTTAAGACCCTTTAAAATGTCTGTACACCTTTTAATCTCAGGAAGATCATTGGGGAATCTAGAACTATAAAATTCTGGATAGCTACAGTTTGAATGACACATGTTTACAATTCACACAGCACCTTAATTAAGTTCCAGGGATATGTCTCAACTAGACACATAAATAAAATTCAAGTTAATAAGTCCTTAGTGTAGCTTCATCTGTATATATACTTTAAATGTGGGTAAACATGTTATTACATTAAGATGACAGTCTAAATTCCCATCCATTTACTAGGAATCATTTATATTTCATATAGCACTAGAGATGTCTTCTCTGAGCTCATGAAGAATTATAATGAGGGGAAATCAAACCAAACATTGATGGACAACTGCAAAGAGCATTCATTCCATGTACAAATGAAAAATGTTCCTGGCTGGAGAGCTATACGATCATTTTCAAAAACACACCCTTCTCACCACTGTCAGATAAACTAATCACAAAAGCAATAAATGTCTAAAAACAAAGGAAGTTATTCTCTGTCAAGGTTCACCACATTATTATTAACTTGCTCTTAACAATAACTCAAATTAGGATACATCCAAAATCATCCCTTTGATAATATCACTACTACTACTCCCTTGAAAAGCCAAGTGGTAGAATTTCTGGAACATGGCAAGAGAAGTCCACCACCGAAGGCCACTGGGATTGTGAATGCTGACAATCGTTGAGTGGCATCGAGTAAAAATGCTGAGAACCTCTGTTTTGAGGGATCAAAAAAACACTTATTAGGTGTATTTCCCTTCTCAAAAGTACTGGCCAGGGCATCTTAGGAAAGTTACTAAAGCCTAATAAATCATTCCACATACTCTTATCTTCATCCTCTTTCCTTAGAAAACAAGAACTTAGTTGTACAAGCTTAGACACGCAAGAAAACAATACATTTTCCTCTGGTAGATAATGTTTGATATGTCTACTTGGGCGGACGCTAGGCAAAATTATTGTCAGCCAAGTTCCATTTCAGTGTCTCCGTTCTCCTTGGTTTATCTTTCTTTTAGTACCTTCTTCTATTCTGCTCACCTCTAAGAAATCTGGAACTCTTGTCCTGTCCCTCAGCTACAGAAATTAAAGATATTGTGACACCTATCTAGGTTCACCTCCAAGAAATCTGCAACTCTTATCCTGTCCCTTAGCTAAAGATATTAAAGATCCTGTAAAACCCACCTAGTCTCAAAATCTGGAGCTTCGGATTAGTCCCCACAATGTATATTTCTGGGACTAAAGTTGCAGTGAACATTTAAACTAATTCATACGATGGTGATGACTAATAATGGTTGCTTCACATGCGCGCGCGCGCGCACACACACACACACACACACACACACAGTTTTCCTCATGAGCTAGTGAATCAGAACTACCTGAGTTGAGGGAGAGAGGGAAGGATAGAGGAAACACAGAAACACCAGTGCAATCGGGCAGAGGAAATATATTTTTCGTCCTGTTCCTCCCTTCTGTCCCATGCTGAATATATTACCAGATGCTTAGTAACAGCTGAATTTCCAGGTAACTTCCTTCAGCAAACAAATAAATATACACTTCTGCCATCGTCTGAAGGGTAATCTGTTACAGGTCTTCTATTAGGCCTTTAGAAACCCAGTTAGTATCCACAGGAAAGACACCATAGTATCACAAACAGTTCCTGGTAGTTACCCACTGACATATAATCCAATAGAATTGGGTGTCAACAGAATGTCTATGAATATGATAAATACCAGAAAAAAAATTACTGTTTTCCTTCTCCCCTCTACATATGATCAGCTCATTTTCACCTTTTCTGTTTCAACATCAATGTCACCTCCTCCAGGCATCCATCCCTCCCTGGCCATCTCATCGCAAGTAGGTTTTTCTGTTCCTTTGTTAGTTTTCTTCACAATAGTTAAACTCAAAATTCTTTTATATCTTTTTCGTTAGAGTTTAGTGGGCTCCCACCCCAGAACACAGCGGTATTCCAGACCCAGCAGAGTCTGGCACAGAAGTACTCCAAAACATCCATTGAAACACGTGAGGAAGACAGGATTCAAACTTTCAGTGGGGCGACAGGAAAACGTGAACTGGTTATAAGCCCAGTAAGAAAAGAAACAGGGAAGGAAAGAAGGAAAGAAGGAAAGAAAGAAAGGAAGAAAGAAAGAAGGAAGGAAGGAAGGAAGGAAGGAAGGAAGGAAGGAAGGAAGGAAGGAAGGAAGGAAGGAAAGAAACAGGGAGGAGTCGCGAATCAGAAACACAAAAGGAGGGTTAACAACCACGAGTTCATGCTGAGGTCAAGGTTAGATGCGTGGTATGATAAAGCCAAGGGGAAAAGCTGAACAGGACAGAGACCATGAAAAAGAAAGGCTTTCCAGACTGAAAGTGCCACAGCATGTCCAGCTGGTTACAACCCCAGAGGAGGTGAGGCAAGAAAGTCATCGAGTAAAAAATGAGAGTACGTTAATCTTACAGACATTGCTTGACTTGCTTCAATCCTCCAGCCAAATTCTGATAACTTCAGGCCCCTTTTTTAAAAATATAATTTATCGTCAAAATGACTTACATACAACACCCAGTGCTCTTAAGAGCAAAGTGAAGTCATCAGGCATAAATCCCTGCAGACCCATTTCTCAGAACTCTTGCTTACCTGCGTCCAAGTCTGGAGTTTTCTCCTGTGGGGGCTTTGTTCTACCAGTCATCTCACCTCCTTACCTTCGGTTTGTCTGGCTCTCTACCTGCTTCTTCCTAGAACCTAGGCCATGTTCAAGTCCCTCCCACCAAGAACAGACAAAACCTTCCCTCGTATTCCCTCCATTCATCCCCCACCAGGTTTCTAAGGGACAGATCTTAGGGGCTCTGCCCATATCCTCTCTTCCATCCACTTTGCACCTCACCACAGATAAGCTCCAACAAGGGGACAGGCATTACTGGTAACCACCTTCCCTCCAGAGGGCCAAATCCAAAAGGCAGTCATGAGCCCTCCCAATTACTGGCCCCTCTGTGACGTTTCACACCGCAGACCACTCCCTCCATGAAAATTTGTCCCCTGATTTTAATGACACCTGACCGTCTCAGGTGCCCCGGTATTCCCCAGTGTTCTTTTCAAGGCTGTCTGTCCTCTCTTCACAATATACATTTTCCTCCCGAGTCACTACAAAGGTCTTAGCTGTCACCAGTGACTCGGAATCAAGATTTCCAATATACACATCGCTACTAAACAAACCTGTCATCTAGCTCCTTATGGAGTATCTCAGTCATTATACATCAGACAAACCTAGAAGTCAATGCTTCAAAGTGAACCAACTGTCTTCTCTTGATGTGTTATTTCTTATTCTCGTCGATGGTAACCAGTTGCCCAAATCAGAATTCAGACTCATCTTAAACACCATTGCTCCCCACTCCCTGGCCCTATGTCCAACTGATGCCCAGAGCCCTGTGGTTCTTTTTAGTTAGTACTTCCAGAGCCTGCTCTTCCCTTCCTCCTTCCTCATGGCCACTGCAGCCAGTCACCATCCCATCTCAGCGGGCAGACGGCACATTTCCTCTTCTTCAACTTCCCCTCCACATGACTCCTGGAGTGACAGTAACATTCAAACCCAACAGTGTGATTCCAGCTTAGAAGTATCCAGTAGCTTCCCTTTCTGCCACTCCCACCCATAAGGTAGATGTCTACTTCCGTTACCTTCTTGTGCTATAAGCTCCAGCCATGGTTGTTCATGCCTTGGCATTCCTGTTTCACGTTCTTCCCCGGATTTGCAATGTCTCTTGACTACAACAAAGGTGTGATCCTTTAAGACACAGAACAAAGGCTACCTCTTCCATGAAGCCTTCCGTAATTCCCTTGCCCCACATTCAAATTGGAGGGAGTCAATCACTTCCTTCTTTAGGTTCTACTTTGCATGTATCTGTTAAGTGAATTTAGCATCATCTGTTACAATGGCTGTGTTTGCAGGTGTGTGCCCGTGTGGGCGTACTCTACACCTACACAACGACACACACACACATCCCATTAAGGCTAACGTCCTGTTACTCTGCCCTAGCATTCCGTAAAGTGCTTAGCACATAGCTGCTGAGTCTGAATAAATATTTGATGTCCAGCGCCGTGAGTCAGAACCACTAGGATCTAGGACAACAAGGTGAAGAAACTCACCAAGTCAAAAAAGAAAAAAGGAAAGTGAGAAAGAAAATAGCACTGTTACATTAGATTGCCCTGAACCAACGGGGAGGGAGGAGTTCTGACTCTATTGTTCTCCCAAAGCCCTCTGTGCCTTCCCCTATCGTCATACAACACACACCTTATCATACACATCTTTGTATGTGCCTTCTCTGCTAGGGTTGAAACACCACCACTGCTACAAATATTGTCAAAACGTCTTCATAGCAGTTATATTTGTTGAGCATTCACCGAGCGCCAGGTGCCTTGCTAAATGCTTTACACGTGTTAACTCATTCAATCTTCATGGTATGCTAATCCTATGGATGTTATTAATATACCATTTTACAGGTGAAAAAACAATCTTAAAAAGATTAAGCAGTGTGCCCACTGTTCTGCTAATGGAGGGGATTCAAAACCAAGGAGCAGGATTCCAGGGCCCATGCCCCTGAGTACTGTCCGATTTACTGCTATACTACATAACTACTACACTATACTACGAATCCCCCCCACCAATAGTCCACCACCAAATATATACGTAAAGGCCACCAGGGCTCCATGAAGACACGGGCTATGTTTGGCATATATACTACTCGGCACGCAGTAGTAACAGTAAATAGTAAGTATTGGCTGGCCAACTGACTAACTGAATGAAAGACTGTTGAAATCTACAGGCCAAATGCTTTTGTGTTTCTTTTCTTTTTTTTCCCCCTCTGGAAAACGAAGGTGTGGTTCTTTAAGATTTCTTCCAACTGTAAAAACTCTATAGTTCCATTATATGAAAGTAAAGTGCTCCCTGCCTACGATATGATGATGACGCACTGGTCAGAATCCAGGCAGGGAACCAAGAGCATGGTTGGGGAGTCAGCTCTCTTGAGTGGAATCCTACATCCATCTCCCCAGCTGGGCAAATGCCTTGATCTATGAACTTCCATCTCCTCCCCATAAAATATGGATGGTCCTAGCAACTGCCTCTGTAAGTGATTTTGAGGATTAAAAGAGAAAACATGGACGTCAAGCACATACACGATGCCTAGAACATACACAAGCACTAATAAATTAAATAAACTAATAAACCATTACTCCTACAACACTCAGGATCACAGCCTACCTGAAATGCCTTCGCACAAAGGAAAAAGTAAGTGTCCACTCATGAAGCAGATATGGCCTTCTTACAGGAAGACTATGCCCTATTTCATTATTTTACTGCCCTCAGCTATGTCATGGGATTCAGCATGTGTGTTAGGAAGGAAAGATTTTGGGGCACCTGGGTGGCTCAGTTGGTTAAGTGTCCAACTTCAGCTCAGGTCATGATCTCACAGTCCATGAGTTCAAGCCCCGCACTGGGCTCTGTGCCGACAGCTCGGAGCCTGTAGCCGGCTTCGTATCTGTGTCTCCCTCTCTCTCTTCCCCTCCCCCCCTCCTTCTCTCTCTCCCTCTCTCTCCCACTCACACAAATAAACAAACATTAAAAAATTAAAAAAAAAAAAAGATGGGGTGTCTGGGTGGCTCAGTCGGTTGAGCATCCGACTTTGGCTCAGGTCACGATCTCCGGGCTCGTGAATTCGAGTCCCACATCGGGCTCTGTGCCGACAGCTCAGAGCCTGGAGCCTGCTTCAGATTCTGCGTCTCCCTCTCCCTCCGCCCCTTACCTGCTCATGCTCTCTCTCTCTCAAAAATAAACATTAAAAAAAATTTTTGATTAAAAAAAGAAAGAAAAGATTTAGCGAATGACTATATTTTCATTTCAATTTATATGTTCTCTTTTATTCCTTTCTTCTTATGTCCCTATTTGTTCATATCCAGAGAACGCTACCAGACCTCAACCTCTCCCATTTCTCATTTGTTATAAAAGATGGATGAGCCTGGAGGAGGAATCTTCCCCAAGAGGAAGCCTAATTCAAATTTTTCAGACCTCTTTGCAGAGCATCCTGCCCCCTCAAAAAAAAAAAAAAAAAGTTTCCCCAAAAGTTAATTTTATTCAATTTCAAAATTATTTTAAGAAAATTGACATCCATTATCTAAGATTAGCTAAAGTATCCTCAAATGCCCCCAAACCAAGTTTATGAAATCCCTTCCCAAAAAGAAAGATAAAGATAAAGTTCTTTATCTTTGTCAAGCTTCAATATTAGCAACCAAGGAAAAATCTACTAAAAGGAAAACTCCAGCTAGGTTCGAGCAGGCTATCACAAAACTATAAGGAACTTCATAAAAAGCTTCTATAATGCATTATCATCTTATAAAATTTAATAAATATACATAGATAAAATTTTATATAAGTGAAAATAAAAACTAGCATGACTATTTTATATTTTTATAGCAACAGGCATAAAAGGTTATATCAAAGATGGTATAGATAAAATTTTTTGGTCGTATTTTCCTTAGAATCTTGGAAAGACGGTATTAAAAATCCTAATACCTTAAACTGAATTTATCCCAAAATTCCTAATTTTTTTATAAGATAATGTTTGTTTTATATAACTGCCAATTCTTACTATCCATGATAACAGGAGTCTGAATGGTATAAACAAATAAATCAAAACTCAGACAAAGCTCATAGTAAATTACATACCTTCTGTGCTCTCAAAAATCCTCATGAACCAACATTAACTAATTTTAATTTTATGTTTTATTACTGCTCTCGCTGATTCTCTTGTGTGGAAATTAATTAGCAGCGAGATGGGCAAAAGAAGCAGCAGAAGAGAAAAGGTCAAAATCAATTCACTTTGAATAAACAGACTGTAACTGAGAGTTGGCTATATTCACATTTTGTGAATGAGAAAACCAATGTGACTTTTACAAGGTCTCACAGAGAGGCAGCTGTGAAGAAGTCAACACCAGACTGAGAGCAGTATCTATGGGGAAAAAATGGCTAAACGGGACTAAAGGGTGTAAGTCTGTTGTGTCCTGATCAGTCTTTTCAAGAGATGATCAAATGGACACTATGAAGAGGTGGGCTTAGTAGCCAGTACTAAGTAGTAGCCATGTTCCATGGAAGGACCCCATTCTACTTCATAACCCATGTTTGCAACACAGAGCAGGCACTGGGTAAATCTAATGAGGTTTAGACAGAATGAGTGTTACCGCTATCGGTATCATCACCACTGTTATTTCGCCAACTATTCATTAACTGGGGACCAGCACGTAGGCCATGATTCCATGATTCCATTTACTACTCAAGAGAACCAGATGAGCAAACTGAGGCACACTGGGCAAGTACATGGAGGACAGACGAGGAAATCACACTCAGTTTTGTTTGACTACAAAGCCCAAACTCTTAAGCAACAGGTTGTCCTCCACTTGGAAACCACAATGGTTCAAGCAAGGATACTGTGGAATCAACTGATTCCACCATGAGGAAGCTTTCCATGGATACAAGCAACAGGAAGTACTGGTGAAATGCAAGGTCTACATAGGGTATTCAAAAAGGAAAGGAGAAGGTACTCCCAACTGGGAGAGGTGAGTATAGCTCTGATGGTAACTAAAAGAAATATAAATGCTCTCTCAAAAACTGTGGGAAAGAAAGGACTACCAAGCGGGACAAACATAAAAGTTAATTTCAAACAGGAACTTA
This sequence comes from Leopardus geoffroyi, assembly GCF_018350155.1. Classification (NCBI taxonomy): domain Eukaryota; kingdom Metazoa; phylum Chordata; class Mammalia; order Carnivora; family Felidae; genus Leopardus; species Leopardus geoffroyi. The sequence goes on along the minus strand of NC_059338.1, from coordinate 114,821,121 downwards.
TGCATGATCACAGCAAACCGTAATATAATTACACTGAAATTTCAAGGCGTTGATAAAACACTAACCTAGTATTTCCCGTTCCTCAAAATGGTCTACCCACTGTGGTCACGTACAACTTATTTTCTCCATTTCAATTCCTATCTCAGGACTCAGTTCCTCACCCAAGCTCCCATCCCACGTCTCTCACTGCCCGCAGAATGGCTCCTGTGACTGTAAGAGTCTCAAGCTCAACTTATCAGTGAGAGGACCCTTTCCACAAAACTACTTCATCCTCCTGACTTTCTTAGAGTTCCACTGAGGCACAGCCATCCCACCAGTTACCCCGGCTCAAAATGCCAACAGGATTCTTGATTCTGCTCCCTTCTTTTCTCTCAGACCACAGCATGCATTTGAGGAGGTGCTATCCCACAGACTCCAGTCAGTGCTTTTAAGTTCCTCTCATGCTGATCTGGACCGTCACTGCCTCTTGTAACTTCTCCCCAATTAATCTCCACTTTTCTGCTTCTCAATCTCCATGGCGATCCTTATTGCAAAGTGACAACCCCCGCTAGACTTCACGCTCTTTCGGCGCTGAGACTGGGTCCTCCTCTCTCTGAAACCCTGCAGTGGTTCGCACAAAGTCTTTCCCAGAGGCAACACCTCAATAGTTGTATATTGGAGTGAACCCCTCTACTGTGCAGCCACTAAAACTCACTTATGCTTTGAGATGGCTCCAAGAAGCCACCACAATTCCATGACCTGGAGATGGGGCAGCAAGTTCATGAGGGTCAGGAATTTCAAGTGGGTCCAAGGAAATGGTTGAGATAATTAAGCTGACAGCACCGGGAGATGCAGGAAGTCTACACCATGGCCTGTGTTCTCCCAGAGGATACAGATTTTCCACTGATATCTTATGTCCATCCATGTATCATTTTAGACTGTCTCTGCCTTGAAAGAAGAAAGGAATGACTTACACGTCAGAGATGACTTCTCACATGTGAACAGATACTAGGGTAACTTAACTTCTCATGTGTTAATAGATACTAGACGGGAACCTGTAACCAACTTAACTCACTTCAGTGGTACTAGGGAAGCTGACAGACCTTAACCTATTTAAGGAGGTTCTGGATTGCAGCCTATGAGAGTCACAAATAATGCCCGTTTCCACAAACACAGGATTTATGCCAAGATTTTCAGTATCACTCCAGTGTGACTATTAGTTTATCTTTGGCAAATGCCTGTTTCTCAGCACATGGTACCTAAAATGGGCTTAAAAGCACTAAGACAAGGCAGCCAGGACCCAAAGAACACTGAACTTGTAGATCTGACCGCACTGGGTAGAGTAGGAGTTAGGTTAGGGAATTCATCCTGCCACACACAAAAAACAGAACACACAAGCAAATCGCGTTGAATAACAATGGCAGCAAAATAAATATCTGCACGATGCCTGGAATAAAAAATAATAGACAGCAATTTCCCTGAGGCACACTGAGGTCTTCAGATGGCAGCACTGCTTAAATACCTGATGTCATAGCATCATGCAGATGAGAACAACGCCTGTGCCCAAGGTGCTGGGAAGTGGTTATCTGGGATGAGTATTAAATTCTGTTGAATTGGAAAGTCCTTAGAATGGCCTAAAGAGCCCTCCAGGATCTCCCACTCACTCTCTAGTTATGTCTCTGAATCTCCTCTCCCAGCGTATTTCCACCCTCACCCCAGGTCCCATCCAGCCACACCGGCCTCCTTCCTGTTCCTGAACTGACCCAGGCCACCCTCCAGCCTTCAGTCTCTACCTTTATGTCCCCCCCCCCCACACACACACACACACAGAATCACAGGGCTCCTTTGCTTACCTCGCCAGTCTCTGCACACAAGTCCCTTCTCAAAGAAGCCCATCTATCCACCCTAATTAAAACTGAAGTCTGACCCCTTCTCTCAACAGCCTGAATGAGCCTCCTTCTCCTGCCCAATTTTTTCATAATTATCACCTTCTAACCTACCACAGAATTCACTTATATTTTGTTCATCATTTATTGTCTGTTCCCATCCACGGCGACCCTCAAACGTACACACTCGAAGGTAAGTTCTATGAGGGCAAGGAATTATGCTTGCTTTTATTCACAGGCTCATCCCCAGGGGCTAGAGAAAGGTGTAATATGGATTAAGAGCTCAATCAATACTTGCTACGTGACTGATGAAGGGAATGTATGAATCACAGAGCTGTCATTGAGTTACAGGGTATTCTTCTACGAAATTCATCATGCATATTACGTGAGAAACACTGTGCTAGGCACTACAGGCAAGAAAGGAGTCAGAGACAAGAGTCTCTGCCCTCAAACCATTCGTTCCAAAATTGCCTCATAGGTTATATTAGGGCAAAGGATGCCACACCCACTTAATCTATTCACCCACTTCCTCCCAACATCTGCTAGACACCTGCCTAAATGCAGTTTACAATGGCAAGGATCTGTGCTCTGAGCAGCTGAGCAGTCCTTTTTAAGAAAAGTTCCCACACAATTCTTTCAAGTAAAACTATTGCATAAATTATTGAGAAAGACTAGAGCATAACCCGTGCACTTTCAATATGTGCTCAGTTACAAAAATGTTGCCAAATGTCTTCTTTTTAATTTTTGTAATGTTTTTATTTATTTTTGAGACAGAGAGAGACAGGGCATGAGCAGGGGAGGGGCAGAGAGAGGGGGAGACACAGAATCTGAAGTGGGCTCCAGGCTCCGAACTGTCAGCACAGAGCCTGACGTGGGACTCGAACTCACAGAGTGTGAGATCATGACCTGAGCCGAAGTCGGACGCTCAACTGACTGAGCCACCCAGGCGCCCCAAGATGTTGCCAAATGTTTAGCTCAAAGGAACCAAATCAACTTAATATATTTTCAATAAACAATTAACTAAATGTGAATGTTTACGATTGATACCAATTGCTTCAATGAACATTCACTATAGTTTTTCAGACCTTTAAGGACTTCTGGTTTCGTCAAAATGCATGAGGTATCAGTAAATAACGTCTGGACCCTGTTTTCTTGGTTCCGTCTTAAACTGAGGGGAAGGTATGGCAGATCATTATTGAGAGCCCATGCATACAATATGACTTTAGAGCTTCCTATGGATTTCGATCCCTAGAAATACTATAACCTCTGTGGTAAAGCACGTCGTAGAAGAAAAGGAGAGGAAGCGGGGAGGGAAGAAGAGACAGACAGAAGTACACAGCTGATGCCCAGCCTGGTCTCTTGAAGGTGAGATGTTCATCTCATGTAAGTGGACTGTGGGTAGTACGTGTTTAAATGTGTTCTAAGAAAACAAGTTTTGAGGAGGTACAGAGAGCTACTTCCACTACTGGAAACCAAAAAATCCAACAAACAAACAAACAAACAAAAAGAAAACAAAACCCCAAAAAAGATACACACGAGAGAAACTGACCAGAATTAAAGGCCACACGTGCAAAGTAAGTGGAATTAAAAATCATCACCAAGTGGATATTACCCGAGATATGGTCATTGTCCTTAGTACATGAGAGAGGAAAAATTTTGTGTAGTTTGCAATATTACATCATGTAAACCAGACAGACGAGGAGGCATGGTACCTGGGTCAGATGTGGTACTTACCACGTAGGCTCTACATGTGAGGCCCCTGTCCTCTGAGACCCAACACAGATGACCTCATGTACCTATCTCACCTGGCCAGCGTGCCTTTTCTTTCTCTTCTCTTCCTAGAGACAAATATCACCTAAGTATCTGCATTCATGGCATCCTGTGGCATAGACTCAGAATGCACACAGGGAGTGGAACAGACGATATTTGGGATAGCCTACAAAGTTCCCAGAGGTGATTTTTCAGTGAGGCAACTGCCTCTTCTGAATTTTCCTGAAGCCTTGCAAACCCATCGCATTGTTAAGACCCCAAACAGGGCTTAACCAAGGAAAGCGATCCGCCCATCCGAGGAGCCAACAGCCAGCTTTCTTATGGGGTGATTCCCACCCCCCAACTTCTACAGCTCTTCGACTTTCCTTCTCTTTTTCTTCCATCCCCGTTTGAATACCGCGGCAATAAATGTGGCTCCTCTCACATAAACGTGCAGATGTTAACAGCTCTGTACGGTTCTGTAGGCCATGAAAAAACATCTCAAGAATCTTGTAAGTGCTGACGAAACTTGCCTGAATTACCCACACTACCTCCTCCCCCACATTCCTTAAGCATCATTTGTTTTCCTGCATGTTTCGGGGGGGGGGGGGGGGACGGATATAAAAAAAAATAATCTACCGGTTGAGGCGAGAACCTCTAGCCAAAAACAAATACAGAATTTTAAAAGTAAAGAGCCAGTTTAAACACTGATGCAACTAACCCATGTATGTGGGTTGTGTCTAAGGCAATGGTAACTTGGAACTCTTTAGACATTCAACCACCAGCAACATCTGCCCCCACCCCGATCCCACAATTCCACTGCAGAAAGTCTGACCAGCCAAACACTGCCTCACAGACTAAATGAAAATACTTGAAGGATTGTTTCCTGCAATTAAGCTCATCATTCAGGCAACAGCTCCTTATTGTCCCCATTTGAGTGTATTCAAAAATTCCTTTCAAATGGCTTGTAGCTAATATTAACATGTAACTAATTAATGAAGTTACTGTTTATTATGAATTAAAACTTTTGTCTCTAACATCCTTCATATAACCACAATTATCACACCGACTCAGAAGGCATTTTGGCTTCCTTAAGTTAAACTCCAAAAAAAAAAAAAAAAAAAAAAAAAAGGAAGCTAGGAGAGAGAGAGAGAGAACGCGCGTGCGTGCGTGTGTGTGTGTGTGTGTGTAAAGCAACTGATAGAATGTCACTTGTAAAAATGTTTCAAATTCACTGAGATACATTTTGGCTAAGAAGAAATTTTAAAAAACAATCCAGGTTGTTTGAGGGGGCATGGATTTTGACACAAAATTCCTTGAGTTTTCTTCCTAATATAATTCTAGATCAAGAGCAACAGACTACAGATGCTGGGTCCTACTACGATGTAATATTTTAACAGTGTTTTATTCAAAAGATAACAGTACCAGAAAAGGACTTCCAGCAAGATGCTGCCAACTGTTTAAATATTCCTCGAAACCAGCCCAAATGTTTTAATTATGCTCAGCGTGTCAATGGTAGATCGGGCATCTTTTAGGAACTGGGCACTGTGCTGGGTCTTTTAAATGAATTATCTCATTTAACTCTCACAATAATACCGTGGTGTTAGGTACTAATTTTCCCTTTCGACAGATGAGAAGACACATGCCACAAGAGGTTAAATAACTGCTCAGAGTCCAACATCAAGCAAATGGCAAGGCCAGAATCCAAGAGTTTTTCTGATCCTAACATCCATGCTCATTCCAATTCAACAGAATGCCTCCGTGGATTTAAAGGATCATCTCACTCCTTCGATAGTTATTTAGTGCCTACTAAAAGCATGACACATGGCAGCTCGAGTTATCCTTTTGAAAGATTAATTTAGATCATGTCACTTCTGATGGCTTCTAGACATGGTAAGAATAAAACCCCAACTCCTGGCCATGGCTGCCTGAACTGGGCTCAAGCTACCTTTGAAAATGCCAATCATGTTCTCACCTCAGGGCTTTTGGACTTGCTATTCCTCTCCCACTAAATCTTCAGATGCTCAGGTCTCGGCAGAAACCTCACCTCCTTAAAGGGGCCTCCCTTGACAATCCAGTCTAAGTGAGCACCGCCCCCCCCCACCCCACCCCCACCCCGCCATCACCCTCCCTCCCCTCCCACCTCCTCTTTCTAGACTGTTTTTTAATAGTACTTAGCCTGGTCTGAAATTATCTTGTGGATGTATCTGTTTCTTTGTTTATTGTTGCATTCCTCTCAACTAAGATACAAATGCCCTGAGAGGAGGGACTCCCCAGCCCACTCACCAGTGATTCCTCAACACCTAAAACAGTGTCACACCCACCGTGTAAGCTCAGTAAATAAATATTTGTTAAATGGATGACTGAACTCCCGGTGCCATGGAGACACATGCATAATTAGATACAGGCCTGACCCTCAAAAAGTGTTCAATCTATAAAGGGACGGCGACACAAATAATCCCACAAGGCAATATGCCCTAAGTGCCATAAATGAAATTAAAAAAAAAAAAAAATTATGTAGTTTTGAAACGGAAATTTTTTGTAAAAAAATCATATACCGACATAATGTTAAAAACTACTTATAGTTTCATCAAGAAAGAAAGAAGAGAGGAAGATAAATTAATGCAGGAACAGGAGAGAACACACACACACACACACACACACACACACACACACACTCTCATGTTATTCCTCAGAGCGGAAATGCTCAGTTCAGTCACGGCTTGGAAGATATAAACATCATTGAAATTCAAAAGCAGTTCTGAAAGAGAGGACGCCTCAATTGGTATGCAAGGGATGTCTCCTCCCCCTGAATACATTATGAACTTGCAGCCTGCTAATATGCCATGCTATCATAAGCACCAGATGGGGCAGTAGGCAGTACATGTCCCATCAAACCTCAAGAAGATGTATTAATGTTCATGCTCTTTAAAAAAAAAAAATCCTTTGCTTGTGTCCCTAGACTTCCACATTTCTTAGCATTCAGTCACTTTCTCTCAAAGCCCAGTCCTCCAGGGCTGCCCCTCTTCACCAGATGGTGCCAGGAATCATTTCAATCTATTTTATCACAGGAGGCAAAGGCCACAAAGCGTGTCAGACGACGCTTACTGAAGGCACACCAAGCACAAAAGAGAACAACAGAAGATACAGGAGACATAAGAAATAAATCTTCTCCAGGCACTACTGACGAAACATTTTTTAATTATGCTGAACCCTTATTTACGTTCAACACAGAGAGAGAGAGAGAGGGGAAAAAAAAGATACTTTCCTATGTCTAAACTTTCAAGACTACCTGGTATTAGCATGAAATTGTAGTCTACTGAAATAATGTCTACAGAGGCTCAATCACCTAAACTCACAAAATTGTGAATCATCAAAAGGTGGCCTCAAAATGAGGCCAGGGCATAATAAAAGGTACCTGAGTGTACTGAAATAAACTCACTTGTTTAAAAGCAACTATCAGAACAAATAACATCTCTGAATCAGGTGAAACGCACCCTCTCTTTAGGATCTCCGTCAATTTAGCTGTGATGTGTGGGAATCTGAATATGCCATTAGAAACTAAGGATCTGAATAAATACATTATTAGTAATTTCTTATTATTTTTTAAATACATCACTTAAAATAAATAAATTGCCTTGATTTCCATTTATCTAGGATCTCCACTAGTTTATGACCACAAAGGGGTATTTTCTCTAGAATACAGAAGGAGACAAAAACTGTAATTTACAACAGTGCTTCTCAAACGTCAACGCGTTTCAGAATCCTCTGAGAACTTGTTCAAACACAACTGCAGGGTCACCCCCAGAGTCTCTGATCATGGGTTTGGTGTGGGGCAAAGAATGTCCCTTTCCACGAAGTTCCCAGGTGATGGCTACTGGTCTGCGAACCCACTTTATCTAAGTCATTCTGTACCATGTTCCCAAAGTGCTCCCTCACCCTTAGAAAGTCTGGTATCTGTGCAGAATATCACAATATCCTGATAAAAACAGAGCCACTCGGTTGATAAGCTAAACTGACCTATGAATTTTTTAAAAGGCACAAATTAAGAGAAATACCAAATATGTGTCAAATTGACAAGATTATTCTTTTCAGGTATACCATATAATAATAGTCCCTGAAACTCTAAAGTCCTGCCCTGTTCCTTTCAAAGGATTCAATGTAAATGTTGAAACACATAGAAGAAGGCAAATACATTTCAAGAAAGAGAGCTGCATTAATGCGAGAAATTACATGTTTTTCATGAGAATACTATATATATCATGCCCTGAATAGATTATCTTAGCAAGCTCTCTGGAGTTTCGAGGATAAATTTTATCAGCCTATCACATTACTACTCATCTAAGATTATTGGTTGAAGAAACTGCTTGGCTGAATTTCCTGTGTAACTGAAATGATGAAAATATTTCATTAATATTTGTCTTTTGCTAGAATCTTACTCAATATGTCTGCTAGAAGACTGAAACCTTACGCCCCTCCTCCCAAACGACACACAAGCGCTCAGGTAAAGGGACAGCCAATTTCCCAAACTACTGTGTACCATTGTCAAAAGCCCCGGACTTTGTTTCTGATTTCAGTAATTATGCCAGAAAGGGTTTAAGTGTTATACATTGCATTATACGCATATGATCATGATAAACTGATTTATAATGCATGCAATTTTAACCACGACACAGCTAGCCACCAGTGAAGTTGTATGGCCGAAAAACAAATGCATTTTGTTTCCTTCATGCTGAAAGCAGATACTTGATTCTTAAACATCATTTACCAAAACTTCTCCAAGATTCACTTATTTTTCCCCCTCATAATTAACATGCTCTGTGCATTATTTCCTTCCTTTAAGATCTCGGTGAATCCCAGTTCACATCTCATCCACTCACTGACTCATTAAGCAAACATTTGCTGATTGCCTACTATATGCCACGCTCACAGGTAGTCTGGAATGGAATTATTAGAACTAAGAACTCAAGATCGTAATGTAAATGGCAGCTTTATCAAGGAGAGTTGATGATGTTTAAGATGTCTATTTTAAACAACAAAGAAGAGTATGTATCTTGGGAGACATAAAAGGTTAGACAGAATTCATCTCTCTAGCAACATCCTCTACCAAGTAACAGAAAAATCAGTGTGGGGGGGGGGGGGCGGGAGGGGAGGGAAGCCTCTGAATCACTGAATTGAAGCCGCAATAACTAAAAAAAAACCAAGATGGACTTTTCTTAAGCATGTAGCTTATTATTTTATTCACCATCCTAAGTTTGGTGACCTTTCCGAGTTAGCAAATGACTGGAATGGGTAAAAGGGTGGGCGCATTCAGCGAAAAGGGGTGGGCAGATGACAGAGATGGGGAGAAAATCCTATCGGGTGTCGACAGAATTTGGAAAATCCCATCAAATGTGCACAAAAAAACTCATCAAGCACCAGAGTGTAGAGCCCTTTTGTGTGGCTCAAACACTATCCCCCTTTTTAAGTCCAGAGAGCACCACGGTCTGCCTTTAATAATTACTGCTTGCATGTAAACTATGCTTTTTAGGGGCACACAGCACCTTTCCAATCATGACTACCACCGTCCTGTGAAGTAAAAGTCAGCAAGGCAGAATAATCGTCTCTAAGACAAAGAATGTGGAGCTGGGGCAGACAGTAAGCTGACTTGTTCCTGGTCAAGCCACTAAGTGGAGGAATCTTGATTCACACCCAGGAATTGACATTCTCTACCCCCTGTGCTCTTCAAAAAGATGGCCTGATAAAACACCACATATTAATCGTGCATAATATAAATCCAAGTTGTGAAGCAAAAGGTAAAACATGTTCAGCACTCACTGAGCAAGACTATAGCTGAGTGAGAAGACCATGGCCATCCAAAATCATTGCCAGTAAGTATAAAAATTTTAAACCAGCAAACAGAAGCAACTCTGTGGCTTAAAGAGATTCTCTTCTGCTCTTTGGAAAACACCGCCAAATAGCTGAATTCTCCAAGAGGTTTTGATGGAAGGTATATTAACATCACATCAATATGGTCCCAAATGCTTTACTCCCACAATGCAAGTAAGACGTAAATAAAGACGAAAAACAAATAGACATTCCCTTCAGCAGCAAACAGTTAAATAATACAGACAGGTAAACTCTTCTCTCAGCAAAGTTCTTCAGAGAGACTCCTAAAGTGTACAAAATGGAAAAAGTTTAGAAGTCTGGTTATGTCTGCATTTATCGTTTTTTTTGTTGTTGTTGTTGTTGTTTTGTTTTGTTTTTTGTTTTTTGGCCATGTCATTCTCACAAGCAAATGCTGGTAAGGAAGAGCATGCCTGGGTAATTAACAACCGGGCTCTGCCTCTGATTTCTATCACTCTATATTTTATAAACCAATGATAAGGAGTATTCTGGGAAGTCTAGAAGAAAACAGGGTGCTTTCTAAGAACACAAATTTTCATTTCCATCCCTTTAATATTTTCCTAGGCTGTACAAAGACAACTCATGCCAGAGCAGAAAGGAAGAAAATAAATGTTAACAGCCCTTTCAAATGAAGTGTTCCCATAAGTGCTGAGTGTACAGGTTCAGATACAACCATAATAAAGAGGAAACAATGCCCATCTCGCACGGAAAGTGTCAGAACCCAGGCCCTTCCTCATTCCGGTCATATCCTTGTCAGGACACATGTTAAGCATTTCAAATGCAAGAATATATAAATTGTTACCACAGAACCCTCAAATTTTATTATGTGTCTTCCTCCCAATAACCCGACAACCATTAAAGCAGACAAGTCCTGAGGAAGGCAGTGAAGTTAAATCACACAAAGTTCAAATGTAAAGTAATGGGATGCTCAGAAGGGCAGCAACTGTCTTTCTCAAACTTCCAAATAACTAAGCACGCCCTCAAAATCATCCCAGCTTAGTAAGAATGGTTTGTTTATTTTGTCAAACTCTTCAAGACTCTTGTTAAAGCTATAAACACATGATAAAGATACCCTCTAATACCCCTTCTTCCTAAAGAGCACTCCTGCCCATCTAATTACATAGCTCTTAAGGCCAAACTCTTTACAGTATCATGTTCTCGTCGGTTCTTTCAAAATTATATTCTTGCATGAGCAGCAAGTACACGACACGATGTTGATAAACCACACAGAATTAAAAGAATCCCTCTAATAAAGTGAGTACACTTATCGTCCAGCCTTTAAAAAAGAAATGTGGAAAACAGAAATGAAAGCTTCTAGAGAAAGCATCCCACAATTTTAAAAATCAACTGCTTCTTTCTAGGGAGGGAGGGGCATGCAGAAAAAAGGTATCTGCTTTCCTACAGTGTCCCCATCGTCTGGAATCACTGTGTCTGCAGGCCTAGAACCTTCCTGGGGCAGAATCACGGGTCCCCAATAGTCTCACTACCAAGAGATCTGACTTTTTTTAATTTTTATTTTTTAACCACACGATGTTGGTGAACAAAACGATCTGGTCTGCCAATATGCTGGATATATCATCTGCTTTCCAGTTTTCTACTCACCTGAGACATTGGAAAATCCTAGCTGGGCTTCTGATCAACAAAAGATAAGCAGGTTTACCGCTTTCCCAAAGCCTAGAAAGGTGCTGTTTTAGTTAGCCTGTACAGCTTTGACAAGGAATAAATCTATGATTTCTATCAGACTTTTCAAAATAATGACGTTAGCCCCCTGATGCCTATTAATCTCACTGCACTCTTTCAAAAGGAGTAGAAATACACAGAGAACTACCCATCCTAACCTATTTTACCCAAGATATTCTTGATGATTAAGGCTAATGCTGTACCATTTTTTATTTTTCAGCAAAGAGAACAACTCTCCTTCAAATTCAAACATCCCCTTTAAATCTTCCCATCCAGGGGCGCCTGGGTGGCTCAGTCGGTTGAGCCTCCGACTTCGGCTCAGGTCATGACCTCACGGTCTGTGAGTTCGAGCCCCGCGTCGGGCTCTGTGCTGACAGCTCAGAGCCTGGAGCCTGCTTCAGATTCTGTGTCTCCCTCTCTCTCTGACCCTCCCCTGTTCATGCTCTGTCTCTCTGTCTCAAAAATAAATAAACATTAAAAAAATTAAAAAAAAAAAAATCTTTCCATCTAGCTTCCATTACAAAATATCCTGTCTTCAAGCCACAACATCCTCACCCCTCCTCAAAAAGAAAACAAGAAAGGAATCCAAAATCAGACAAACCAGAGCATCCTTCCTCTGCCATTTAACTAGATCTATGTGTCCTTGGGCGCAAAGCTTAATTTACCTGATCTTCAGGTTTCAAACAGATCACGTGGTCACAGAAACCATTTACAGAACAAGGGCAGTGAGACATAGAAAGTATATAAGGTGCCTAGCCCTGGGCCTGGCATGGGCCAGTTTTCAATAATAGGCCGCTCTTCCTATACTATCAGAGATTTATTCTGTTCAGAGATGGCAGTTATATATTCCCTTTGAGATTAAGAGGATTTCCTGATTCCTTTGATTGGAACTCTATGGGTTGAAAAACATAATTAAGCTAGACATTCTCAGAAAGTACATTTACATTAATATTAATTAATGCAAACAGCTGTTTGAGAAAGCCAGCCAGATAAACCTGCTTCTTGGTCAGGTGTGAAATCCTATTGTTCTCAAGTTATGAGTCATTTAAGTTAATGACTTATTCCACTAGATACAGTTAGCTACCCAAGAACCACAACAATACACAAAGAAACCGCTTTCGAGAAATACTATACCCACTCTCGCACACAAAAATTAAAATTTAATAAACAAAAAATGAACGTCCTGTCTTCGGTGTAAGAACAACAAAGTAAAAAATGTTAAGTTACATTAACGAAGATCCAATCTGATGCAACATAAGACAGGCATGGGTTTCTAATAAGCACTAGATTGGCCCATTGCCCACCCTCCCGCTACATCGTGGACTTCTAAGGCACCCAGGTACTCCCTCACCTCTGGGTTCCTCACCTGTCTCCTGTCTCCAGGCTCTCATTACTCTACATCCTAATTACTATCTCCTTCTCTACCTGGAGCTCTACAACTCAAAACTCCTTGAGGGCATGAAGGGAACCGAATCCTAGTCATCCGGTCCTTGGCACATTTTCAGCAACCTACCAATGTCTACCACCTGCATTTCCTTGTGACAGTAGCCTTTCCATTGCCATAGCCTTGCATTATTCAATCTGCTTAGCCCTCTAGTGATTAACCACAGTGAGGTTCTCTCATTTCCAAACAATGAGAAGGCAAATCTGATGGCATACCTCTGCCACAGGTCAAGTGACTATTGCTAGAGAATTTTCTCCCACATCCCTCTGCAGTCCTGGTGTAAGAAGGGAGAAAGCACACAGTAAGAGCAATCCAGGGTAGAATATGAAAGACAATAAAGTAAGACTGACACTGGTATGGTAACGTGTATATGAGATTTAGCAGTGGCACGGTAAAGAGGGTGGCCTGGAGAATCTTCTTTCTTTAATAAACCACCTGAGCAAGTTGCTTAACCTCTGTGAGCCAGTTTCAACATCTGTAAACTAAAAGCATTTGCCAGATCAACCTTCCAGCTCTGAAAGGTATTTGTTCCTCTGGTGACTCAGAAGGCTGTTCAGAATATTATAGTTACAGCATCTTCTTTGCAAACATCACATGTCAGTGTAATGATGAGACGGTTAATAAACATTTCTAGACTATATAATGCCCACCAAGCGGAATGTTTACTCTAAGAAGTAAAAGTAAACTAGTTGTCTTATGAAATCATCAGAAATGATCACCACCACCACCACCCCTCAAAAATTAAACACTTATCTTTTTCAATAGACCATTAACTACACAGAAAGATGCCTTGCAAAAGTTTCCAAGTGTTATTGAAAATATATAGAATGAAAAGGTCAAGGACTCAAAAATATTAACAGAAAATAACCGAACAAGAAAAAGGAGGTGGTGCCAGAGATTGAAGGGAAGCCGGAACTACTAAGTGACAAAGAAGTCACGCCTGTACAATCTACATTTACAATTGGGTGTCTGCAGCTCATACAGTCTTCTTTTAATAGCTGGCCGGAGGCTTGTTTGATACAGCAAAGAGTTAGCCCAACACAACGGAAAATCAACCTGCAAGGTAAAACTGAGTGACAGTGGATGGACTGTTGTGTTTTTTGTTGTTGCATAAGAGCATTTATAGATTAATCTATTTAAAAGAAAATAACCAGGTGCATTACCCAAATGTTCAGTTACCAGGGACACTAACAGTTGTCTGTCCGTGGCAATTTCATTTCTGTTTTTTACACAAATCATCGCTTGCAAGCACTGATGTTAAAAACAGAAAAACAGTCTAGTACACAGTGGCTATAAATGCCAAATCAATTTTCAGCAGATAATAAAGTCCATGTTTTACAATCAGCAATGCACTGTTTTACTACCCAAAAATGTAAGCTAATAATATATAGCTCTACTAAATGGAAAATGCAGATATGCTGTTAAAAAACGGGCCGGCTGTGAGAAGATGGATCATTTCTGCAGGGACCTTCTTAAAGCTATGTGTAAGTGTTTTGAAAATATCACATGATGTGGCCATGTGTTAAAAATTACAGCCAGTTAAGTTCTCTGCTAAGAAAAATATGTGGGCAATTTATGAAATGCACTCCAGGATGGAGATGTCTTAAGTAAAACCAGATTTTGAAAACAAACCTTTTTTTTCTTTTTTTTTTTTTTTTTGGAAACTTGAACTTAAAAAAAAAAAAGTTCCAGGCACATCTGGAGAGCAGGACCATTGAGAAAGGGTGGTCTGACCTAATACTAGCCATCTTCTGAAAGAACAGCACTATTTCTGGGCTACACTCACTGTGCTCGCTTATTGTCCTTTTAAGGAAACAGTCCTGAAAGCATTTTGTAGGTCAACATATGGTCTTTGATAATATTATACGCAGATTGATAAAAATATAAATGTTTCAGAAAGCTCAGAGGCATCTCCTCCCGAAACAATATAATGTCCAAGGTCTCTCAGCCATCTCACAAGAAAACATTTTCCTTTTCTTAAACACAAGGATCTAGTTGTTACAAAGTGACAGGCAGTGACATGATATTTCCTTATATTAAGTTCAATCATAAAAAAAAGTTTTATCTATTTCTTTAAAGCAGGAGCGGTCTCCTTTAACTTTTTATAGCTCGTTTTGTTAACAGTATGCTATCGACAGCTAAAGCGTGTTTTTTTAACCAAAATAGTTCTAGAAATCCTAAACTGAGACTTTTTTTTTTAACCTACCCACCCCCACAGATTGGTATGTCTTTGAATAAGTTCAGTCTGTGCACATTTGTTTCCAGGAACCCCCATTTTTATGAAAAAAGGTCCCAGATATGAGAATTGTTGCATCAAGTTTGACACAACCAGGAACCAGGTCTGACCATGACCTACCGAAATAATAATAATAATAATAATAATAATAATAATAATAATGAGGAGGAGGAAGAGGAGGAGGAGAAGAGGGAGAAGAAGAAGAGGAGGAGGAGGAGGAGGAGGAAGAAGTTGTTGATATATATAAACACGTAGTCAAAGAAAAACAAAAAACAGCGACAATATCAGATTACCCAAAACACATCCTTTTAATCTACTACACATAATGTCTTATTTAAAAATATAAAATCTGTCCCAGATGGTTAAAATTGTCCATTAATATAAGTACATATGTATGGACGAAAATATGCTAAAAACATAGTAAGAGGCAGTCCATCCGTTAGGAGAGTTTAAAAAGTGCAGATGGGTGTCAAAAATAGCCAAGTGTCAGATCTGCTCAAGTATCGCCATTCTGGCACATGCTTATAGTCACAGCTGTTAATATATTCTCTGCATCCAAGTACAAGGTTTTCTAACACAGTTGATGAGAGAGAGAGAGTGAGAAACACTGCCACTCTTCAGGCTACTGCTTTAGAACCAGTCAGATATTAACGACTTAACACTGAAACAAACTTATCGGTGATCCTAAAACTTTATAGTTCAATGTATTTTCAATAAGGATGCTTTGAAGATGACTTTAAAATCATGTAAGCATGTGAGCAGTCAGGGCTGGCAAGGGTCCTAACTAATCTCTCTCACCTATTATCGCTTACAAATGGCTTTGGGCTATTAAAGGGTTTTAACCAAAACAAAACATAGACTCTTCAAAATGCTGGTAAGTCAGATCATGCACTATATATTAAGAGCATAAACACAAAGACGACTCAAGGTATGACACAGAAATCAGAGGAAACTGTGCTACAATATTCTGGCGGAATAAGGAAAACAAGAAAACCACACAAGTACTTTTTCACACCGATTCCCCATCACATACCCAACGCACATTGCATCTTTAGTCGTGCGGTGCATATAAATCAAGATGAGAGCTTAAAGAGTTAAAATGACCTTTCAAAGACCTCAGTCATTGTCTTTCTGTAAATTGATTTTCCCCATATTTCAGCTACATACACTCCTTGTCTACTGAACTAATGAAAAAGTGCACTTCTGTCACAAATGCATCCTTTCTGCACAGAGATCAATAATGAAGAGGACTACAAGACACATCCTGAAGGGAAAAACATTCTTCAAACAACTGGCAATACCTACACACAACTGTGGTTGCAGAAAACTGGCAGCTAATGTTTCAAAACACCATCTGTGAGGTGTACAAGCTCTGTGACCAAGCACAGTCTCTTCTGCCTGTCCTACCCAAATAATCTGCACAAATCAGCCAGCTGGAGGATCTCTCTCTCTCTGCCCTGTCTTTTTTAGCTGGGGACAGGCTGCTCAAAGTAGGTTCACGGCAATCCAGACAGTTCTTGAGAAGCGCAAGAAGCAACCCACTCTCCACCAGGCGCCCCCTCCCCCCGCCCCCAGCCTTCTCCCTCCGTAAGCAGAGACTTCACTGGCCATCATCACGGAGACACTCGAGGCTCCAAAGATAACACGCTTCAGAGGAAACTGACACACACTAAATTTCCAGGACCACAACAGCTTCAGTAATCTAGCAGACTTTTTATTTTTAATTCATCGATTTCAATTACTTGCCTTATGACATCTAAGGACTGTGATTTAAGGCAAGACTGAAATCGTTTGCAGTTCCAAAGCTCCCTTCGCTTTCTCCGACATAAACAGCTTTTTAAAGAGACCTTATCCCAGGATTCTGCCACCGTCTGAAAACTCTCTCCACCGATGAAATTTCCAGGATACAAGGTACACATGACAGTCACAAAATCCGTAACAGAAGCGATACTTCTTACTTGGGCTCAATGTGGCTGTACTTTCCCCTCAGCCTTTACAACACACCTCCCAAATTCCGAAAGCAAAGCCTTCACACCCTGTGCCCCTGTATCTAGACCTCGATGGCTCTCCTTATGCCACCTTCCCCTCCTCACCTCTACCACCGCCACCGACCGCCCCCCCCCCCGCCGCCCACCCATGTAAATTACAGTGCAGCGTGGGGCAGAAGGTATTTTCCATGCATAATAAAAAGTAAGCTTTCTTCATTTCAAATCAGAGAAAGAAAGCAGAGCAGGGCTAACTCACCAGGCATCCTCGTTGAATCCAGCGTCCACACGGAAAGTGACTCTCTCCTAAAATCAAGCGCGATCGGGGCTCATGCCTCCTGTTCTGGAATGAGCGCCGGCAGAGAGAGGAGGGCCGTCAGAAGGGGCTGGGGCGGCATAGCCCGAGGCAGGGTGCTGGGCGCGTGCGCCTGCCAGGCGGAGACAGATGGAGAGCTGACACTCCGGATTGCACTTGGAGCAGAAATGTGGATGATGACAGGAGCACATGTGGCCTTGAACCCAGCCCTGTCTCCTCAGGCAGAACAATGACAGGGATGTGTGTGCAAAGTATCGCAACCCCTACCTCCCCTTACCCACTGTACCTCTCTGGGCAAGTTCCAGAGCACCAAAGAACAGAAAGTAAAATGCAGAATGATAAGCTAAATGCTGAATAATTCATTCATCACCACCCCCATCCCGTTACAAGTTAACCCTTATTTTGCCAAAAGAATGGAAAGTAGACGGGCCCCCTACCACTGCTCACAATGAAACGCTTCCCTTCCATCTTCTCATGTTAACAGCCATAATTGGAAACTCTATTTAAAAACCGACGTGGGCACCAACCTCAAAGCTTGTTTATTGAACTGGAAATCCAAAACAGTATAAAAACATTTTTTTTAAGACTTCGTATTTTGTGCCAGTTTATCCTACTGAACAAAGTATCCGAATCATTCCCTTTGTCAGCTTCTCAGTAGTATGTGTAAAATAGAACACTTTTTAGAAGCAGAAGCAGACCACTTTTATTTTACTAGAGTGCTTTTAACCCCCTGGGATCCCTGCGTTGATGTGCTCCAAACATTTTCAGCTTACTCTCTTCTACCTTGCATAGAGATCCATGGGAGATGAAAACAAAATCTTCACTGTAAACCCTTTTCAAAAGCTGAACAATCACATCCTCCTGATTTCTGATTTTTTGCACACCCTTAAATGTTTATCCTTCCCATGAATAACACATACCCAGCCAGGTTCAATGGACTCTTCCCCATAAGCTTTAATGGACACCATGATATATAAAACTACAAGCCTTTGTTACAGTGCTTTATCTAAAGCTGGCTATTTTCCTCTCAGCGGTCCCTCCTTAGTCCTTTGTAAAACATCCTTGCCTCATAGGAGAAACACACGCCTGCCTGCCTTGCATGCCTTTTCCAAACACACAAAATGCCAGGCAGAAGGAAAATGCTGTTCGCTTCTAAAACTCTTCCTCAATTTAACACTTGCAAATCTTCCCTGGGTCTGTGTGTATTTGTTTTAACAACAGGGCACAGGATGAGACAGATTCCTCAGGCTTTACCTTTCCATAGAATGGTCAATCCACTATAAACACAGAAACAATTCTACTCCGGAGCCTCTGCCCAGCCAGCAAGCTCAATGCGTATGATGGACAGGAGCATCCCCTTTAACTCTTGCCATCCCCTCGCGATCTTCAACGTGCCCTTTGCTTCTTCTAGACTTTCCGTATGCTTTTAGCCCTTGTCAGATTGGTTTTCCCCCCCTACTTGCTGCCTCAAAGAGATCTCAAAAACCCATCTGAAAACAAGAGGCAGTGACTGTGATTTCTACCTACTCACCCTTCCTACACCTCTTCCCAACAGCACATGCAACCTGTTTCAAAGTACACCCACATACATGCACATACCCTACACAGACTAAAAATAAATCATCTTTGGTAAACAGCGTCAATCAATAAGAATGTCTACGGCCCCTAAATACTGCACCCAAGAAGCATGGCTTCATCTAGTGAACCCCTCAAAAATCCATCATTGTCAGAGACAACTTGTAAAAAGACTACAATTCATAATGATTACTCTGTTCTGTCACTAATAGTATACTGCACCCTATTTATGAGGCCAATCTTTTTGTTCATCTTAGTTAGATGTCACTTGTAATGAGGTTCTGTGTAATGGATTTCAGTACAGTTAAGCACCAAGCTCAAACATTCTTATGACAGAAAGCTTTATAGCAGGCGCGAGTGTGATAATCAATTAAGTCCTGCTATAAGGGCCTTTATGGAATCCAGCATCCTGAGTCTGTAGATGTTCATTTCCAAAGAGAGTATTTCTTTAAAGCCACTCAATGCTATGTGTCGTTGATTTTTTTTAATACTATACCTACGTTAGAAAGAAAACATTTTCACAGTGGGAGACCCAACTTTCATCAATATGCATGGTGAATCATTTCTGGAATAGAAAATCCTATGACAAAAATGCAATACACTTTAAGAAAACTGGATGATATCCACGTTTAAAACTGGGTCTTAATATTGGTATACCGCAAAGTCCTAAACCACGGCTCAGAACACTGAACTTCCATATGCCGTGTGATTATGTATCTTTTCTATGTGTAAAAAAGCTTTTTAAGCTGTTCTCTGGCTACAGTAATTGCCACTTTAAATTGATCCACGTCAACAAAACCCAGACCCCTGGAGATTCTCACCTACAAGTCTGACTGCGGAATGGGCCTAACTGAATGTGTGCGCATCTGAGTCCAGCATTTTCTCCAGGAACCGGTCTCCTCCTCTTATGCTTTAATCCCTGAACAGGGAGACCGGGATACGTACTTCTATATAGTTACTTAGACCAAAATAACTTTCCCTTTAATAAAAGAAAAAAGAAAGAAAGAAAGGGCAAGCTTAAAGAGCCAAGATCTCTCACCTCCAACCTGTATAATAAAAATAGACAATCAATAACGTGATGAACGCATGTATGTCGGTGAAGGGGAAAAAAAGAACATGCACTGAACATGTACTAAGTTTTCTCCAGGACAAAAACACCATCCTGCATCACCATTAGGAAACATACTTTTAAAACTGAAAATAGGGGCACTTGGCTGGCTCAGCCAGAAGAGCACGTGACTCTTGATCTCAGGGTTGTGAGTTCGAGCCCCATGCTGGGTGTAGAGATTACTTAAATAAACGAACAAACAAACAAATAAACAAACAAACAAACTTAAAAACAGAAAAAACCCTAACATATATTCAAGACAATAATAAAGACTACATTGCTGACCAATCACGCACTTCCTCAGGAGAGCCATGTCAGTTAATGCACGTCTTTTAATTAAGAACACAGAGCATTTTTAGGGCGATTTTTTGGAGTCATCTAAACAATCACTTTCTGAACCGGTAAATTGAGTCAACAACCTAATGCCAGGCTCTCCGTGCCCCCACCCCCACCCCAAATACATCAATTGGTCTTTGACAATAAACTGAGATCCTTCACTAGGAAGGCACTATGGTATTTACTGCATTCCTCTCAGGTATCTATCACTTATTTCGAAGACAGACCGGCCCTATAGTGCAGATTTTTCCTTTGTTCGAGCCTGACTTACCAATGGGGACTATATGAGTCTACTGAAGCCATCAGCAGTTCATGAAAGCTCTCTACACTGGTGATGGGGCCAATGCCAGTTAGAGGTCTTCCACAGGTCTTCTCAACTCTCCCCTCTGCTTCTAACGGGCTGCTGTGATACACTGTGACTTCACACAGTGGGTATTAAGTGAGTTAATTCAAAGGAGCTGAAACCTCATTGATCCTAATTGAAAGCAATACACCCAACCAAATACTTTCCTACCCCATCTGCTCTGGCCTGCCACCAGCTATTCAATACAAGAGAATTAATAGTTTCAGATATTCTAACCGACCCAATAAAGGCACTCATTTAAGCAGGGCTGCATTAACAAAGTGAAAAAACAAGGGCAAAATGGGTTCAAATGGAGCATTTTACTCCTAGTTGGCTTTAACAAAGCTGAATAAGGCTTATTCTGACTTTTTATGTGCAAGACTTGATAAACTGAATGAGAAGGCACTCAATGATCAGCCAACGAGCATTGATGAATGGTCATTAAGACCCCCCTGCTCTTAGGGGAGACCCTTCCACAAAGTGGCACACCAGCTTGAAAGGGCGGACTCGCTAATGTCCAGATTTCTCCGCTTGCTTGTTCCACTTTCAATTTCAGACCACTGGCCACCAAATGAGGCTGACATATTGGAAAATAATGTTTTATGGGCGAGTGGTAAAAAATAAAATGGAGGCATTAGCTCTGCTTTCAAATTCAAATCTGCTAGTTTTGTCAGACCCCAAAGGTTTTGATTTTCCACCCAGCTGGAAGCTATTAGTGTTTTCTAAAGGCATCCCACTGACAGGGCAAACCTACCTAATGTGTGAGCTGTTGGGCTAAGGGAGATGGACCTCTCTTTTGGATGATTTCCTAACTTCTCATCACTTTGACAGTCAATTAAATAGATACAACACCTAATAAAAATGTACATTAATTTGTTTCTGCCACTGAAAGACACGTGAAACTGTATTAAATAAAAGCCATGGTAGATTGTCTTCTGACAAGGTAAAGCCAATTATACTCTGCAAGAAAGCCAACTGGTTTATGTCTGAGTTAGGCTACAACATAAGATATGGCCAGTGACAGAGAAACGAGTGGGGTGGGAAAAAAAAATTAAGTTAAAAAGTTCGCTGAAGTATTCCATAAAGGTAAGAGGTTATCGGTCGCTTTAACTCCTTTTCTATAAACGTCTGTTGTAAACAACCAGGCACATTCACGCTATTTCCCTCAAATATTTCCTTTCGGGGAAATGACTGGCAAGCATTTGCGCCTCAACGTTCAGCCAGCCCACAGAAGGGCTCGCAAGAACTTCACTTAAATGACAAAGGAACAGGGGACATGACCACCATCTTAAGAATTGGAAGGGTGTGCAAACATCATGGGGTCAAGGGTGATTCAGGACTAAGAGGGCCTAAGTGCTAGCAGTAAGATGGAATCAAGCAAAAGAAAGCATGCTGGATGGAGGAAGCTTGTCTTCATAGGTGATTATAACAGACATCACAGAGGCAGAAAAGATTCACTGCCTGGATCATTTGCAACTAGATGTCAAAGCACCATACGACACAGTGTCCCATAGAGAACATGCTGCCTGGTCTGTTGAGAAATCCTCATCTACCAGGGCAAGTGGCAGGTGGAGAACTAGAAGTCATGACCCCCTTCCCTTCACCTATGACATGTCAAACTCAAAGACTCAGGTCACTTTGAGTTTTGTTATCTCCATCAATGACAATGAGTTAATAACGTGCCTTAGAACTGTAATCTGAACACTCCAATCATAATGCATTTTTCTATAGCAACGATTTCCTGAACTGCTAAGCCAAACAGTCTCTATGATTTTTTCCCCCTGATCCTCAATGTCTACAGGATAAAATGTTCCTTATATCATTCCAACAATTTTTCAAGCAACGTATTGGACTCTTAACTCTGGGTGAAGTAGAGTATTCTCTACAGAGGAATGAAAAGATGTGTATTAGTAATTTGAGTATGTAGGGCACATGTATGTGTGCTTCTGCAAAAAGAAATCCGTTTAAGATATCACTTGCTAGAAATAAAGCAAGTTTATATTTGCAATTACTAGAAATTGTCTCTGACAGGGCCAACGCCTTTAAAACATCACAGTATATTGTAATTCTTTTCTACCAACAACTTTTGACTTTTGATGCCAAATATTCCAAAACGGTCTGAAAGGCTACAACAGATTTATTAGCATTTGCATTCCTTGGATGCTATATTATTTACATGCAAACCTCAAGCCCAACTAATACCCTTAAATACAAATTACTCCGCAGGCACCAGCAAGGGGTTAAATCATTTTAAAATTTTTACAGGAAAACACTTCCTTGGTAATCCACAAGGCTGAACACTAGCTACATTAACTCTGTCTTTTCAAATACGAGCGTTTTCATATAAAAGCAATCAATCTTAGCAAGTACACACTTGCGTGCAAACCTGCAAGTAAGTTACCACCTCTACTTTCCTATTTTTTTTTTTTTTTTTTTTTTTTTTTTTAGCTACGCAAAGCACTCGGAGAATCTAGAAGACACCCCAACTGCCCATCCCTTATCCGTCTGACAAGGACTGTAACACTATATGGAAAACCTTTGTTTCAATGTCACCACCTCCCCATCCTGACTAATGGCGAGTTAGTTTTGTTAAAACGCAAGGGTTCTGGCTTACGCTCCAGTGCACTTCCCCTCCTCCCAGCACCAGAGACAAAACCCGCCGCTCGGCTCCGTGCAGGCAGCCATCTGGACAGCTTTCCCTCAAAGCCCAGCCCACACCACACTGCAGGCAAAATCGGAGGGCTCGAGAGCTCTGTGGGGCTATTCATGACATACCAATTTCACATTTTCTGCTTGTACGCTTGCAACAATAAATGCTAATGAGGACTATGAATGACAATTTTAAAGACAATAAAAAGGTCTCCAAATCCCTTGCATATGGAGACACTGTTTTCAAAACTTCACCTTCTGTTACAGAGCTGTTAGAGTCGAAAGGAGAAAAAAAGAATAACCTAAGGAAAACAATAAGATGATCAAAGCACAACTGAATCCTTAAGATTTCCAAAGAAAGCAATCTGTGTAAGCCCAGGGAACAACAGATCTCACCACCCCCAGGAGCAGCCCTATGAATTTATGAGGCACCCTTAATCTCCACTACCTTTGCCTCCTGTACACATGCAGCTTAATAAAAGCAGTTCCTGTTAAATGCTTGACTTTTTATTTATTTTTTTTTTTTTGGAACCTGGGAATTCTAAGGGCAGCATTTGTCCAAAAATAATTATAATCATCATCATGATACTTTGGCATAATTTTTAACATTCCACGTATCTTTAGATAAATGTAAAAGCAAACTGGTTCTCTTCCGATCACATCTCTTCTTAAAAACAATGCAATGATTCTGGATGGTGAAATTACAAGTCATGCTTATTTTCCTTTTTAAATGTTTCTGTTTTCCAAATCTTCTAAAATGAGCACATATTACATCTTGAACCAGAAAAAAACAAAACAAAACAATAAATATTACTTTCAGTGCAATGGAAGAACTGAACAAAAGACAGGTAAGTGTTTTGACCTAGAAAGGAATTAAACCATTTTACACAACAAAAATAAAACAAAAGATTCATTTTCCTATAAATTGTATAAAGGGTATCCATTTCATTAACATGGATTAAGACACTTTCAACAAAATCCACCAGGTGGAGCAAATACACAGCAATAAAAAAAAGTCCCAGAATTTTTTTCATCACGTTCTTTTTTCACATGACTTTTTTTTTTTTTTTTACCCCTAACAAACTCTCCACTTCTTATCTCTCCACATTGCAAATTATCAAAATCTATGCACACACACACTAATTTGCCACATTTGTAAACAAATGCAAACGTACTCAAAAATGATTTTTTGCTACCGTGCATTCCATTACAAATTTTCATTCCAAAACCGCTTGATGTGTTCAAATATTACCCAGCGCAGTATATCTGCTTTTTCACCAAGGTACATTTTTTAATTAGTGTTTTACTCTGACCCTACTGGGTTTCATCATGCATCCCCCTTCCCCACACAAGACCAGGCAGAATAGAATTTAATGTTGTACATCCTGAAACCCACGAAACAGGAGCTAAAACCTATGAATCTCAGCTCAATTCCTTTACTCTGTCTGGAACTTTAACTTCTCACTGACTTTTTATAAGATTATTCCTAATTGCATGTACCGAAATCTTATTAAAATTTCGGGATACTGTGACTTTTTTTTATCCATTAGAGCAAAACGTCCTGTTTTCGTTCCTGACACAAGCCCACAGCTACTAAGAGAATATGGATTTTTCCCCCTTCTTTTTTCTAGAGTTATTCACCTCCTCCCAATTTCTTCTCCCACAGATCTATTTTTTTCCTTGCCATTTCACTCCACACCTTCCAGAGCACACTCCACGCAAGGCACCAACCCCGCTTTCTTGTTCGCATTTTCTCCTGTGATTCCTGACGCCACCTGCAAAGCACAAGTCTTCTCCATTCACTTTTCGGAGTCCTCCAAGTTTTTCTCACATTATACACCCTCTGCTGCCAAGGCTTAATGCTGCAAATGGCACTAATGTTACTTGCATTTAAGAAAGCTCCAGTTGGATAGAACGACCAAAAAGTGACAGAGCTTGAAAGGAGGGGGCGCCCAGGGTCTGTCACGTGCAGGGGGACACGGGTTAGGAATGTGGAGTGTGGCTTAAAATGTATTTATATATTTTCTTTCTTCCTATTTACATTGACGTTGAAAAGAGAAATCCTCTGAAAGAAATGCACCAGGCAGATACATAAATAAACACGCACATGCCCAAGGATACACGTAACACTTCCGAGAGAGCTGTCTATGCTGGTGCGTAACAGACCATGGTGATGCCAGCTCCCTCACAAGCTGCACGGGGCTAATCCAACGATTTAAATGATCATATACTTTTCACTGAAGTGGTATACAAACACATAACGGATGGACACTATCTCCATAAATACAAGGTGAAAAGAAAAAAAAAGAAGTTTTTAGAATCATTCCTACCCAACTCTTCCCTACAGAGTCCAATTCCTTTCCTCTTTGCAAAGAATGGAATCAATTCCCCGGAGCCACGGTCGTGCGCATGCACGGCCGAGATGTATCATTATGGCACGCACGTGAGTGCATCTTCTAAAGGGTAAATGCCCTTCAGTCTGCATGACAGAATCCGCATGAAGTAGTTGGAAAAACCAAATCACTGCATGTGTAGTCACACTTTCCCCTCCCTTTGCAGGAAACCACCCCCCCCCCCACCACCACCTTTGCTCCCCCACCCACCATGCGGACATCTCATCAGCCCACACTGTGGATAGAGAACCTGCTGTTTTCCTCTTGGTGCGATAACATCTTGTTATACTCTGGGGATCTCCCAAATGCCTCCATCTCCAAGCATTCCTCAGAATATTTATCCTATACGATCCTCAAACTGGCCACACATCGCTGTCCAAATATTATTTCTCGCCACCCCCAGCTTCATCAAAGGGTGTGGCTCTTCCCACAGCAAATGTTCAAGTCCATATTCAAATTCCAAGGACAGGAAAAAAAAAAAAAAACCCAACCTTAAAAGTTCTAGCACCTTCGCTTCAAGATGGACAATGCTCATGGACAGATGAAGATTCTAAAACTGCCTCATCAAAACAACCTCTGAACTACGAGTTCCACGCTGAGCTACGAGTGAGTCTGACCTAAAAAGGCAACACACGTAGGACAGCATATACCAGGAATCAGGAAAATAGGGACACGCTAACTAAGCCCAGTGCTCCACTGGTTAATAGCTGTCGCCGTTGACAGAGATCATGCTTCAGAGCAAGGCCGGAGGATGAAATGAAAGAGCCCAATTTTTAAATCCGTTAAAAAAAAAAAAAAAATGAAGTGTATCTGTGGGTATAGCCCAGAAGGAGAGAGCAGGGACACAGCACTGGCAGGAATCTCAAATTCCTGACCAAACCCTCTTGCACACAATGCCTCCAGAAAGAAAGGAACCCAGGGCGGGAGCCAGCCTGACGCTGGCGGACAGACAGGGCTGGCCTTGCAGGATGTCAGAGCGCCAGGCGGCTGCGAGAGATACTGGGTTTTCACACACTCTCAGGCTGACTGTTTTGCTCTTCAGGTAATTAAACAAGGAAGCAGGGCTCGGGGTATGAGCCTGACCCTGAAGCTGTGGCTCCACGGTTCTGCATATCAACTTCCGCAAGAACTGCCCCGGGCATCAACACAACATTCGCCTCTCACTCTCTCTCGTTTCCTTCTCCACCTCTTCCTAAAGCTGACCCAGAAACAAATCCTCCCTACAAAAACATCCACAGAAAGGTCTGAGTCTATTTGTAATAAAAACCTCTGTGCTGTGGCTGTTCCCGGGCACTACCCCCCAAATTTTCAAAAGCAAAACAATTAACCGAAGGCAAGAACCTCATAAAAATTCATATACGGCACATCTATGCCAAACCCTGGTGTCTTAATGAAGATGGGTTATTCAAAGAAAATAAGACCCAAATAATAAGCCTGTTTTCCTTAGCATGTGTTGATTAAAGTGTAGATCTTCAAATTCTAAGAAGCTCCCCAAGAAATGATTTTGATAGTCCAGTTCACAAATTAAACAATTAACATTGTTATTTTCCAGTTTTGATAATGGACACTGTGGCAAAGTAAATACCACTTATGATGTGGGTTATTATGCTTCTTCAAAAATCTCACTGAAACAAAACTCTATTGGTGTACAAAGAAAGTCACCATGAAAACTCAGGAACATAAAAATTATCCCTTAAAAGAAACGAAAGTGGTACATTTACACACACACACACACACACACATTAAGCAATGATTAGAATCATATAAATAATATATTCTTCCTTCATCTCAAAATCCATAGAGTAAAATATTGGCTGAAAGAGACAGAGACCAAAGGAGAGAGGAATACAAAAGAGTGCCTGCTTGTCTGTGTTCAACACAAAGAACATTAAATGAAAACAACTGGCATGCTGCCAAATTCCTATAGAGGCAAAGAGATTCAAATAAATTGATTTCACGCATCACACTGACCTGGGATCAGTGTGCAGGCTGCAATAAGCTCAAAGCTCCATGTGGGGTAAAGCCCATTAATGCTATCAGACCCCTCGAACACGACCAAGAGAAACTAAAAATAAATGCAGACGCTCTCAAAGACCAGCAATTTTGCCTGAGAAAATCACTTTCCTCTTTTCCTAATAAAAATAACGGGATCTAAAGGTGTGCAGCACCATTTAAATTAACTTAAGAAAATCACCCTTTTTAAAAATACAAATGTAGCTCCTGAAACCCATATAATGCCTATAAATTGGAACTACATAAACATGCCGCCCTATGATATGAACACAGATACCACTCTGCAACAGAAGTTTCTTCTGTCATAATTGTCTCCCATGCTACTCCCCTTGCATCGTTAGACGGCCAGGAAATCGTTTTTATTTTTAATAGGACAAACACTGGACCCTTCTTAGTATTAGTATTTTCCTTCCGTGGCTTCTAAGGGCAACCACTCCCTAGCTGTCCTAAATCCGCCCACTCCTCACAGAGGCAAACATTACAGGAGTCTAGCTTCACATCACATTCTAGAGGACCAAGCCTTATGCTTATTTTGGGCATGCTTCAAAACATGGGGGAAACAGCAGTAGTTTGCCTTTACCAGCTTCTACCTAAACTGGTGGCTGTCTGCTCAGCTCAGCGTCATTCCTGTCCCCCCTACATCCCCCCCTCTCCCCCCCCCCCCCGCAGCAGGTCTCCTGGTGACACCGCCTCCCCCCCCCCCCAACCAAACTCACTACACAGACCAGACTCTCTGGCGCCACCTCAGCCGTTCTCACTTAGAGCCCCGACTGTTCAACTTCACATAGTTCTTTTCTTTTCCTGTCTCCAAATTACAACCCCAGGAACCCAATGGATTCCAGGTGTTTAAAAATTTAAAGCATATAATTTCTGTTCTTCTCTACTTCTTGAGTCAACTTGAGTCTGAACCCCGTGTTTCTACACACCCATTACCTTTACAAAAAGGAAGAAATGACTAGGAGTAAAATTTTCAATGCCACATGATAAAGAAAGAAAACCCAACGGATATCCCAACAGCTATAAAATCGGCCAACACTATATTGTATATATAAACATTGTGTGCGGGTGTGTGTGTGTGCGTGCATGTGTACACACATCATATTTTTAAGATGTTTGCACACGCACACATATAGGAAGGAAAGAACTCAGCATGGTGTTTGCTACCTGATGCTATCCATCCAGGATTTGCATAGTATAACAAACAATGTACATTAAGTCATTTTTAAATGTGTGTCTTTGTCATGCACTTTTGCTTTCAATATGGATCTTCCATGCTGCAATGGTTCACTGCCAGCAGGCCACAAACAGAGCCCGCATGCCCAGAGGAGAGTAAGATCGTACTGCCATGGGGATGGGTAAAGGCCAAGACGCTATGGATCTGCCACATATGCTCAAGGGTTTAAATCCAATAGCCTTTTCCATTGGTAATCTGGATCTCAGATTATTCTGTCATATTATTAAGAGCCCCCATAGAGATATATAAGGCAAAAAGCAGAGCTATATTCTCTTTTAAAACAAGTGCTTTCTGCTGATAGCAGATGAAAAGAAACAAATTCTTAAGCAGTGGTTGTTGCTGTTGCTGCTGCTGTTGCTGTTGTTACTATTATTATTATTATTATTATTATTATTATTATTATTATTATCAGTTTCCTTTAAGATATTGACATCTTTCTAGTTTTGGACTTGAGAAGTCTAGTCAACCAAGATGCGAGTTCTCAAAGAATTAACTTTTAGTAACAATAGTACATGAGGTAAGAAGGTAGAAACAGAGGTGAGAGATGTCTCAACTACTCAATAAAGCTGAATTCCTTGCCTTCTCTCTCACTATTGGAAAACACCATCATGAGATGAAGAAGGGGAATGAAAGTAGAAAACTACTAGTTTTAGTAGAAACGAAATCACAATTTAGGCTACCTCAAAGGATTCTGCAATTATACGGAAAATTATTTCATTTTCTGTGGTCTTTCAAAAACACAAACACCCTCATTTGCCAACACCTTCTTGGAAACTTACAGAACAAGCCAATAAGTATTTGTAGCAATTGCAAGAGTAGATACTGTGGGGTGGGCACCAGCAGCGATGTTTCCAGAACCATGGCCACAGATGGTAAATATTTTGCTACCCCTCTTTCCATGTAGTCAGGCAGGCAGTCAAAGACTTTCAAAACTCCCTTCCCAATGACTAGAGTGCCAACCAGTATTACACGACATTTGTGTTAACTCTCAACTTTTTCCTGGCACGGCTCATCCTTATTCATCTGTGCTTCTGCACAAGTCCACTAAACCTAAAACTGAGCTGGCTACAGGAGGCATCAACTCTCTGGAACCCATAATTCAGGGTCCTCCTTCATTTTGAAATGTTGCAGGCTTTAAGAGGTCTCTTGCCAAATGGTAACATACGCAGTTTATATTTGCCGTTTTCCTAAAGTTAGATTTTTTTGTTTGGTTTTTTTTTTAATGTGCCTACGAAGATGAATTCTGCTTAGGAAGTAACATTCACCTAAAAGTTAAAAAAAAAAAAAAATCCAGATCAATTAGAAGAAATAATAAATTGAAAGCACTTTTTTTTCCCTCTTTAGTCAACAAACTGTTTTAGAAAAACACCATCTCAAGTTACAATAAACACAGAAATCATGCATAGCTTTTACTCTTTAACTCCAAGTATTGCTCAGCTTATAACAGATGTATTATGAAACATGGCAAGAAGCACTGCAACAAGGAGAGGGTGGGAAAAAAATTTGGTACTTGATCATTTGAGATCTTCAGACCCAAAGCTATCAAACAAAGGTTCCCACAGCCAGGCTGATTGATCCCCGCCCAATCCCATACCCAAAGACGTGAAAAACAATTTTTTTTTAAATATATAACACAAATTCTTTATTAACAGCACCAGAGGAAAGAAGAAGAAAAAACAAACCTTCACAATTATAATTTATAGGGAAAATAGAAGAGTGATTTTTTTCTTTCTTTTTTTTTTTTTTTTTTTTTTGGTAAGTAAATGGCAAAATCAAAATATTTGTCTGTTCCTTACCTTGACAATATTCAAAGTTCCCTTTTTTCCGGCAGTCACCTATTACTAAACTCAGTGCTCTCCAAGTGTTTCTTTTGACAGATATCATTCTCCACCAATCGCTCTGCTAATTTCCTCTCTCCTTTTCGGACTGGGACAGATATTATGTTCACCAGCCCAGAGATCAATCTTTTCTATTGACGACAACAAAGGGGAAAGAAAACGCATATATCACAACCAGTCTGAAGTATCACACCCGTCCACTTAAACGATAATACTACATACCAGTTTTGTTTTGTTCGTATTAAGAAACAGATACAAGCTCTTCTAAATTTTAGAAGTGTCCAAAAACAAGTTCCATTTTCTCAGTTCCTGTAATGACATGCTCTAAGAGACTCTTAAAACTCCAGTCATCTGACTCAAAGCTGGATGCCTTCTCAACCTGGCAACTCCTCTTCCTTGACTGGTTTAAAACATATGTACATCAATACCTTAAAACAATGTGTTCGATTTTACCTTGTTCAATAAAAAATTAAATAATTTGTCATTGATCATGGTTTCTTTAGAAAATGTTTTGAAACATTACATGTTTATTTTATTTTATAGAATAGTACATGCAAATTAAATTCTATTTCAAAACAAAGTGGTGTCGACGTTGTTCCACTGTTCTGAAATTTAAACACTGCCATTATTTGCTCAAATAGTTTTAAACAACTGATAATAATCACAAGTAACCTGTGTAGTCTTAAAAATATTAGTAACAACAATTATTGGTGAACCACTTTACCAAATCAACCAACTTCTACTACTTTTTTTCTCTAAAGTAATCCAAATTCTCTCATTTTTCCAGCTAGATTTGGCAGCTTTAGAATTCATTCATTCATCCATTCTCAAATACTTATTGACTGCCTATTACTCGCCCATTCTTACTACAGCCACTATGTGTAGAAAAAGTATCACTCTTTAATTCTTATAATTTATGAACTATATAACTCAAGCACAATCATATGCACAAAAGGGAGAAACTCAGTAAATGCAAAAGAATAAAGATTTATAAAAGCAGTCTCAAAAAGTATTACTAAGGCCATTGCTATTATTTTTTTAAGAAACCAAAGTACTCCCTAGTAATTAAAACTGGTGAATATAATCTGATGTATATAAACAAGCAGATTCCATTAAAAACAATCAATACCCTTGATAGGTGACATTATGACTCTATCATGCAATCAGTTGTTTTTTATTCCTTATGGTAAAAATTAAATAACATTCAGGAAAATTACAGTACTAGGTATTTTTTCATTGAAAATTGCCTGGAGACTCAGCAAAGATCAGTAAAAACACCCAGCCGATACTTGGAAACATTTAGCTTACCATGTAACCTAACAAATCATAAAGCAAAATTTTCAATAAGAAAATGACTGGAATACATAGATACATGTACGCATATGTAAACGGTCCCATTCCGGGGTGGAATGGGGTGCAAGGAGGGGAGACTGGAAGTAAATACATCTAGATGTTAAATAACTGTTCCTAGAAGATGGAGATATGGGTAAGTTTCTACCCAATCCTATTTCCAATGTTTCCATACTAAGGTAAGAATATTTTATAAATAGAGATTAAACAAACATTATGGGGGAAGAGAAGAAAATGGCTACTTTTCTTAGATTCAATCATGATGTTGATATTTTATAATATTTTGTGCTTCAGCAAACACTGACTAAAGTCATCAGAGGAACTGATAAGAGTGGATTGTACCTGTGTGGGCCATAGTTCATAATCTCCACCGGACAAATGAAGGAGGCAAAGCACCTATAAACCCTCTGGAGTCTGAGTCTATTTCTTCCTTCCTGTGACTGCTAAATAGTGATAGCTACGTTTATTAACAAAAATGGTGTCGTAGATCTCAGTGTTGAGGCACATAAGATTACTGTGTGGACAAACTTTCTTTAAAAGATCATTTCTCAGTCACAAATGATTCCCCTTCCCCTAGTAGAATATACTGTGTCACTTTTTAGCTTTGTCTATTTTAGTCAGAGTATTCTGAAGTGAATGGAGGAAAGTTGGCAGGAAGATAGTGTTACAAAATACTTTAAATGTGCAGCGTGTTTATAAATTCTCAAATGTTAACATGGCATAGAAATACACATTCAAATAATATACAGCATATACCTAAAGTTACCCATGAGGATTTTCCCCACTAAACTAGTTTCCATATGAAACACTGTATCAAAATCAACAGAATAATTTTTTTAAAAAGCTAATGTTTAAATTTTTAAAAATAATGACTTTGGAGTATTATGTTCATGCTTTATGCATCCAACACATTAAATGGTCTTCCAAAATGAAATAATAAAAAAATAAGTAATGGCACTGAACATGATTAAATATACATCCAGATATCTGTGATACATATGCCACACTAAAGACTGTATCACCTGCGAATCAGAGGAAAATTTCTTTATCTTTAATCATTGCTTTGTTCAGATCCTCAGCTTTCAAATGTGTTATACATCATTATGAGGGGAACATACACTGAGAAAAGTTTAAAAGCTAAGCTCCACCAAGAGTAGAATGCCTCAAACAATTTGTAGTTCTACAAGAGTGTTATTAAAAAGGCTCAACATGTTGTATTACCATGGAAATTGTGGAAAACATACATTCCCAAACAAATATTACTTTTTCTCAATGGTATGAAGTAATGAAAACCACATGTGTAAATCTACGATCCGTGCAGTAGTTCAAGCTGCAGCTAATAGAAAATACAGAAAGTGAACTCTGCTATATAAAGGATTCTTGTTACAGAAATATAATGCGAAAACCAGATGCAGACAGAAAACCTTAATCACAGATGGGAATGTAATCACTGGCATACAGAATACTTTTTTGATCAATCTTAACCATATGCGCAATGTATTTATTTTCTAAGGAATGCAATAACTTGAGAGAACCTTCTATTTGAATTCAGTTAACCTCATATTTATAATGCTTTTATCTTACTCCCCCATCCCTTCAGCGTGTACACCGAGCCAAGGTTTTAAAAGGAAGAGTTGCTAGCCTTGGCAAATCATTCTTGTATCAGTTTATCTTTCAAAAATTTAATAGGATGTAAAGACTACAACACATCAGAATCAACCTCAAAAGAGACCAAGTGCAGTTCTCCATTACGGTGCTTCTCAGTCACTGCCAGGAATCCCTTCACTGCCTAAATACGTTTCTCTAGAGAATTATATCAACGTTTGGGGTCATTTTTCCTTTAGTAAATAATATGCGTATAGTTATTCCACAAATGAACCTTTTTAAACACACTTCTCTATCAACCTGGCTTGAATCAGACCTTAACTTTTCTCTTTCCTTTCATAAAAAGATTTTATAATAATAAAGACCGTCCGTTCGCATTAATAAAAACACCGTTAGTTTCGTATTCCAAGGGGAATTCTCACAAAAGGAACCTGTTCTATCATATCTGACTTAATTATCACCTTAATAAGTACAGTCCCTGACACTGGATGGGAGCTTACTTTTGTCAAAGCCTCCATGATCTCATTTGCAGGACAAATCCTCCTATAACCCCCTAATCTGAAGTGGTCAACCAAGCACCGTGCATGCTGCACTTCAGGACGACGCGCAGTGTCCAACATGAAGTGATTGGGACATTATGTTATTTGAGTGTCGTTCATCACAGCACCAGCTTTTCTTAAGCTTCCATGACAAACTCATGCAGATTCTCCTCCTCTGTCCTAACTACTCATCCCCTGAGACACATGTAGAAAAACATAGTCCTTAGTCTTGTGCCATTCTGCTAACTCAAGACCCTCCATAATTTGGCACTAACCCTACACCTTTCAGCCCCTGTTCCGACCATGCCCTGTAAGGGTGGAACTCTTTGTGGGGTAACCCCCCCATATAATCCATTGTCTCATCTTTATGGCTTTGTCCATCAACCTCAGGCCTCATTCCAGAGATTGTTGCATATCCCGGCTCCTTCAAAGACTAAGGTTTCATTCAAGTACAACCTTCTCAGAGATGATTTTCCAACCACCCAAAATAAAGTCTCAACAATACCACCAGCGCCCTCATTATCCTCTCCAACCCTGATTTTTAATTGCCATCATTGCATTTAACACTATGTGGAATAATTTTATTAACATCTTTATTACTTGCCTCCCTCCCCCATTCCAAACTATAAGCTCTCGGAAAGCGGTGGTCTTGTGTGTTTTTGCTCATTGCTCTTTCTCCCATACTTAAAACTGTACTTGGCACATAGTAGAAGCCCAAATAAAAAGAATGAAACAAATGAAATCCCCCTACTGAAATGCTATAAAGCCCAATTCAATTCCTGTGGCCTTCATCAACCTTTCCCTGACCACTCCTGGACCTACGATCACCTTCTCTCCTTTAACCGTAAGGGCATTTATGATCCATATTGGCTGGGCAACCTTTGCCTGCCATTGTTCACCTGAGCCCATTCCCACCAGTACTACACGTACATAGGCCTAGATGGGAATCACCCAGGGCATCCTGGCCTGTGAGGCCACACACTGAGCAGTAGGACACCATGATTAAGAACTTCAGCCTAAGTCCATACAAGCTCTAGGAGTAAATGCACTCTAGCAGTTTTTACACATAGACTTAGCTCCCAACTGTGTTTACCAACTGAGTTTCCTGCTACTAGAAAGTGATCTCACCTTATTCTCTCTCTTTATGCCTTCCAACCCACCCTGATGGACTTTACTCATTCTATCGCAAGGGCCACGAGGGAAGGGGCTGTGTTTAGTCAAGTCTTCATACCCAGCGCCTAGCACAGTGCCTGGCTCACAGAAAGTGTTCACTCAGCATCGGCTGAGTGAGCAAAGGAATAAATGATGATCAAATACTATCTTGTCTATCTTCAAGCCCTTTTTCTTATATTGTGATAAAGGATTGTTTTTAAATCCTTCAAATATTATTTTATAACATATATTAACCAGAAGGCAGGAGACTAAGCTATGATTTATTTATTTATTTTTTTTTTTTTAACTTTTACTTACTTTGGGAGACAGATGCAGAGTATGAGAGGGGGAGTGGCAGAGAGAGAGGGAGATACAGAATCCAAAGCAGGCTCTAGGCTCCAAGCTGTCAGCACAGAGCCTGACGCGGGGCTCGAACTCACAAACTGCGACATCATGACCTGAGCTGAAGTTGGCCGCTTAACCGGCTGAGCCACCCAGGCACCCCAGCTATGATTATTTTTAGTCAAATCAACAATGCAGGATGACCCACAAGTTAACGAACAAGGCAATTTTAAATAGCAGGAAGCTCTCAAATATCTCCTGTGTTACAGATCTAATTTCATTTTCAATAAAACAAAATATCCTAAAATGACTGTGGCCTACACACGCTGACCACTTTGAAGCCCATTGCATGCGTGCTCTGGTGGCCTGGACTCTCAGCTTTTACACTTATCCGCTATTTGACCTTGAACGTGTCACTTAACCTCTCCAAGCTTCAGATGTAAATCTCTAAAGTGGGATTGTAATATCTAACTTACCAGGATGATACGAAGGTAAGAGAGAATACTAGAAAGTGCCTATCTTGGCCTCCCTAGTGCAAGCACTGTTTTATCTCATGTGCTCAGATCCCATCATTTGATAGTAGAAAGCTGGTATTACCTATTTTAATACGATGGTTTTCAAGCATTAAAATAAAAGCATTAGGTCACTACTCAAAAATGATCTAGTTTGACCATAAGTTTTCCTTTCTGAAAGTCACTACTGTACGAATAGTGATAAAAATATTTATGATCAGTCAACAGTTCCAAAATATGTGGAATTAAACCGCAGGCCCTAAAACATTTTACAGTGAAAAATAAAAAATACCACAAACTAATATTTTTGATTAAAAAAATTTTTTTTTTACCCATCTAATTTCATCTGTGGAAGATCATCTCTGGGGGATAAAAGGAGAGAGAACCAATTACTTCCAAAGACTGGTTTCTCCAAATAAAGGCATCTGTTCCATGCTGGCAACTTCCACGTGAAAGAAAAACAAAACTCTGAAAAGTATCTGCACTCATGGTAGATGGTCACACACCTCGAAAAGGAGATCTACAAGAGTCTGGCTGCAAATGGGATCTGCTTCCTGCTGTTCCTCATCAGCTAACATCTCCCCCCCCCCCCCCCCCCCCCCCCCCCCCCGCTCCTTCTCTCTCTTTCCTGCCTCCCCACGCCCCACCTCAGAAACTTACAAAACAGTGGTATTTGTTGCACTCTAAACAGTAACTTTTCTAAGAGCAGTCCTAAATCTTGAAAATTTTCCATTTGAACTTGAGTATCTTTCCCACCTGCCGTCTGTGTGGCTGGCCCTGTTCATGGGGAAAACTCCTAGGTGGTAGGATTTGAAGACTTGAGGAGAGTGACAGTGAGTCCTAGAACAGAGCAGTGCGGAAATCAGAAATCCTAGGTTCAGACGTTGCCCCAGCACACATGCGGGGTGACCTGGGGCACGGGTAAAAGCCTCTAGGAGTGATTTAGGAAATGAGTTCATTCCCAGGTGAGGACTCAGTAAGATGGTATGTGAACCTCATTCTGTGAAGACCTCCAGTCCCCTCCCACCACCATGCATGCATATCTGCCTGAAATTGCTCGGCCACCTGCGTGAAGGAACAGAAGGCTGCTCTTCTGAAATGATGTCTTCAAGTGAAAACGTTACCTGGAAGGAAAAAGTGGTATTTTCACTCGCTTCCGTATTCTGAGTCCCAGAATCTTGGGGGGAGATGGACCTGTTATCCCATCCAGTACCTTCCCTAGTTGTAAGTCTAGTTCATCGAGCAGCAGAGCAGTTGGGATCCCGTACAACATCAGAAAAGATAAGATGGGGGGGGGGGGGTAGGGGGCCAGGGTAGGTTACTTAGGGGGAAAGTCCTCAGCCCGTGAATCTGCCCAGAAAACAGCAGCCCTGGGCAGCCAAAGGAGAGAAAGCGATAATGTGGGGGGCATCTGGGAGCAGAGAAGCTGGGAGCCACTAACATGGTTTTTAGCCCTGTTGTGTCCCTGACCAAAGGGACAGTTTCAGCTCACAAATGCATCCCTACACACAGCATTTTCCTTACAATTTCAGGGAGTTCACCCTTTACAGAAAGCACACTTGTGAACTTCAGGGTAAAAATAAATAAATAAATAAATAAAACAAAATAAAATAAAATGGGTTAAGATGTGCACATATGAATATGCAAGTGCACAGTTTGACTAGAGCTGATGGGGTTGTATTGTTTTTTTGGTTGCAGAAACTTACAAGCCAAAATACAGCAGCAATAAATTGTACATTCTATGATAAGAGAACACAATGAAAGGGGACCGAGATAGATAGAAACTGGGAGAGAAACAACATGCGGTTGAAATCAAAGATTTCTAGGTCTTAGCAATGAAATATTTCAGGACGGTACCAAGTACGTAACTTGAGTTCAAGAAATAAGTTTTCAAAAAAAATTTACTTAACAAAGCATCAAATAGTACCCCAATTGTCCCAGACTTACAAACAACCAGCAGACAAGTCTGAATCAGACGGAAAGTAGCAAAGAGTTGGATATGACAAACCCAGTGTTTGAGGAAGAGATATCATGAAGTCTTCAGAAAGTGGTTTCATTTGAGACTTAGGAGATGACAAAGTGTGTTCCCTGGAAAATGGGTCTTAATGAAGGCTGAAGTGAGAAAGGTCTAGCAAATCAGAGTGTTGTATACCTTGAACATCTCTATATCCCCAGACATCAAACAGGGCTAGATGTTCTTTTAAGGATTTGCTGAAGCAAGGTGACTGAGAAGGGTCATGTGGAGAGAAGAGAAGGTCCTACAGGGGGTTTCTAGAATCGTGATGGGCAGTTCCAAAGAGGCCAAGTCATGTTCTAAGAATAAGCAAGTCTTTATTAACAGTTATGCTCCATACATCACACCTCATGTAATTCTCATGACAACCTTATGAGGTCATGCCATGATTATCCAGATCAGAATGATTTCCAGATGAACAGGGGGGAGTAGAAGGAGATTCACCAAGTAGGACAGCACTTGGAAGCCGGGCCGCTTCCCCTCCACAC
This sequence comes from Leopardus geoffroyi, assembly GCF_018350155.1. Classification (NCBI taxonomy): domain Eukaryota; kingdom Metazoa; phylum Chordata; class Mammalia; order Carnivora; family Felidae; genus Leopardus; species Leopardus geoffroyi. The sequence continues at coordinate 114,782,469 of NC_059338.1, read as the reverse complement.
TCCACTGCCTTTTGGCAGAGAAGACAGAAGCATGACTTTCCCCCAGAAGGACAGGGTCCCAGAACCAGCCAATCCCGGTCTGATGCTGCAATCTCTAACTTTACAGTGAGTGAAACACGTACGAGATTTGCAAAAAGGCTCAAAGGACCAAGGTGACATACAACAAAAAAATCTCCTTTCAGTCACCATGCCTGGGCGCCACTTTCTTCCCCAAAGCAACCACTGTTGTCAGATGCTGGTACATATCTCTGCAAGGAGAAGCGTATGCATATTCTTTTGGACAAATGTAGCATATGGCACATAACGTTCTGCTCCCGGTTTCTCCCACTTCACAATATATCTCAGGAATGATTCCACATCAACACATGTAAGCTGGTCTCATTTTTTTTAAACACTATAGATTGATTTTTATGCTGAAGTCCTTTTCTGACTGCCGGTGATTAATTCTTATCAAGCACAGTTGACAACAGAGGAAAAAAGTCTTACAAAATTCCACTCCGAGAGATTTTATAACAAAACCACAAACTCCAAATTTGGTTAAAGTTCAAAAAGTAAAAAGAGAACTACCAGTATATTTTCAAATTAAATGATTCTGGACAAAACAAGGTGAAAGACCCCGAAGTAACATTATCTTGATGAACCCAGACCTCAAAGTGCTGACATTGGTAGATTTTTGTTGTTGTTTCTCTCTTTTTTTAAATGTTTATTTATTTTTGAGAGAGCGAGTGGGGGAGGGGCACGGGGGGGGGGGCAGAGGATCTGAAGTAGGCTCCGTGCTGACAGCACAGAGCCCGATGAAGAGCTTGAACCCATGAACCATGAGATCATGACCTGAGCCAAAGTAGGACGTTCAACTGACTGAGCCACCCAGGCTCCCCGTTGTTTCTTTCAATAACTAAAATCCCTTAAACAGGGAATATGATTTGCAAGCAACTTAACCTTAAGGATTCAATACTGCCCTTTCACATGCAAAAGGGATTCCTCTACTTTTCCCATGTGAGGCCTCTATTTTAAAACAAAAAATTGTGGTCCTTCATATAATTGTATTGTATTTACTATCTGCTGGTCGTAAAGCACATAGACAAGTTTCTAGTAACTCAGTAAAGTTTTAACACGTTTTTGTTCTTTTAAAGTGTATCTGAAAATGTTATCGCATGAAATTATTTGGTCTACAGGCGATTGGGGTACTGAATGAATGAATGTGGGTTCAAATAACTGTCAAGTAATGAGGGTTGAAATAACTCACTTCCCCCCCCCAGGGAGTGTGTCCCCACAAAGTCTGGGGCACACTGGTTTGTGAGCATGCTTCGGCTCTTTCAGGGCCTCTTCCTGACTCCTTCCTCTCTGTTTCCCTGTCTTTTCTCCTCTATGTAACACTACAGTTGAATGAAGTTTCACAAATTATCCTGCAAATACAAGTTTGGTGTTCGAGAAATGTCAAATAGGTAGGTTGCTGTGCTAGAAAGTTAAGAGTCTGACCCAACCCACCTCACCACTTCCTATAACCCCGCATGGCCCAGAGGTACCTACAAAACGGAAGGGATCTCAGAACGGATTAAAATTCATGCAAGAAGCCAAAGCACAGGAGGGAGCCAAGTCCCAGAGAGATCAATAAACATCCTCCATGCGACAGCCACTCTGGAAGGAACACCTATCACTTCACAGCCCTGTCACCACTTTCCACAAGGGGCTAGACCACAGGAATCCCTGGGGCAGGGATACACCCCTGGGCTCTGAGGCTTCTCTCTGGAGGCTGAGACTCTGAGTCACATGACACTCGGTGTCTGTGAGGAGTAGAGAAGCTTCTCCTTAAACCACCGGAGTGATTCTAAATTCTGGCCAGAGAAATGCACTGGACACATAATGCAAGTTCTCTAAATTCACCCCTATATCTAAGTTCTAATGATTATTCCTTTGCAACGCCTCATCCATCTGCCTCCTCCTTTGTGTCCTACAGACCCAATCCTGATCATCCTGCTACAACATCTAAAATCTGAGTTGCTGCCACCGGCTTCCTGGCTGGTTCGCCTCCAGTCATTCTTCCACTCCGATCCGTCCGACTGGTCACTGTCGGACCAGCTCTTGAGAAACGCGACCTCACCCGGGTCCATGGTTTCACCTTACCTAGTACGACTTTTTGTTTTGTTTTTACTTTGGCTTTTGTGAGATCTACTTCCCCATGGCGCCCTTTGTCCAAAAGAAGTCCAGCCAGAGAAATCTAACATATAGAGCAATTTGTTGTAAAAGCAGAATTTTTCTGGTTTCACGGTGCTAAGACAAATAAAAGGGTCTGAACCCGGGCCGGGCAGCTTTCGTGCCCCGTCCCACCCTGAGGACACAGTTTTAAAAACTTCTGGCTTGCTCGGAAGATAAAGCTTAAATCAAAATGCTTCACACCCAAGACATTTATGATCTGTTTATTTCCCAATCATCACCCATGGGTCCTTTTTGACACAGCCACGTTCTTTAATTTATTCTCTCTCCAGCCCCACTTACCCCACCCCGTTAGTCCTCCGAAAGCCTCTCCCACATCTGGGTTTCTGTACTCCACATCCCTACTTTGCAACTGCTCAGAATCCCATTGTGATGACTTCACTTTGATAAATCCTGTTTTAAGACAAGGTGAAATTCCAACTTGCCCCCCCCCAAAAAAAATCTCATTTACTGGTGCATTTAATCGGTTAAGTCATGAAGGCTCACCAACTTAGGTAGCAGTTTTCTTTGACCTGAGTGGGTCTATCTTCAGTGGGGCGTGAGCATGCACTGAGTTTCATGTATACCCACTCATGGATACCCACTCATGGATACCTACCACCTCGTTTTGCACATAGCAGACATCCATTAAATATTTAGCAATTTATTACTCCCAACTGACAAGCCAGAGTGAATTTTTAATTTTCTTTCAGATAATCTAAAAGGGGTCATTACTAGGACTCCCCAAAGAGCCTATGTGTTTCTTTAAAAATAGGAAAATTTGGGAGCCCCTGGGCGGCTCAGTCAGTTGAACATCCCACCCTTGATTTCAGCCTAAGTCGTGATCTCAGGATTCGTGAGATCAAGCCCCGAGTCGGGCTCTGCGCTGACAGCATGGAGCTTGCTCGGGATTCTCTCTTTCCCTCTCTCCCTCTCCCTCTCTCTCTCTCTCTCTCTCTCTCTCTGCCCCTCCCCCACTCATGAAACCTCTCTCTCTCAAAATAAATAAAGTTTTTTTAAAAAATAGGAGAATTAGGTTTAATGGGTTGCTCATTTTACTGCTCTTTCATTTATATTGTCCTCTGATATTTTATACCTGCTGCCTCTAGCCAAATCCAGGCTCGCTTTTGGACAAGTCGACGGAGACTGATCACACCTATGTTCCATTTAGACCTGAATGGACCTACCTATCCTTATTCAATAAAAGGATGAGAATTTATGGTCCATGTTTGCTTCCCATCAGAGGTCAAACCCACATATGGCCAAATCCTCATTTCTAAATAAACCCAGCTAGAGATGAGAATGAGAATGTGTGACAGGTATGCAAAAGGTAGTCGAGAATACTTGTCTGACACATGGTAAAAGTTACCGAATCCTAACTGTCACTTAAAAAGAACACTTTCACGGGAAACAAGGATTACTATGTCAGTCTGATAAACACCACATTTCCAGTCCCAATATCATCTGCTGTTCTTCCCAGCTGTGTTTGCTCATCACTGTGTACATAACATATGCATAGATTCAGGAAATAAACTAGCAGTCTTTCATGACCTGTCTTACAGCTCACATCTTCCTAGATCCTGAGGTTAGGGAACGGGGCACAGTACATCTCGTTTTAACCACACGGATCAACCGACTTTCTAAGACTTTGCATTTGAGGTGCAACTTGAAACACACGTGCAGCATCCACTGGGGGATGACCTTCCAGGTGCTGGTAACTCGGTCTGCCCAACCGGATGTGCATTCGCAATGCTCTCTGCGACGCTGCTGTGCTGGTTCCCTGGCACCACAACTGTACCCCAGCATTTGCAGGTCCCACGACCTACCTTCTTTCCTAAGATCTCTCCGATCCCCTCCCTGAGTGGCACAGGGGCGCTCCCCACAAGGTCTGGTGGCAAAGACTTCTCAAATACTCTTCATAATAGCATCAGACAGCTAGTTTTCCCTCCCCGTGCTCTACCGACCACCTCTAGCCCATCGCTGCGCTCGCACTGTTTCCTCTCCTATGATTAGCGGCCACCCAGCTCTCGTGCTTCTTTAGACAAACTGCCATGACATCTCATGACATTTTCTCTATTATTTCTCTGATGCAATGACCAATCCAGTCAAGTGAGGTACCAACCAAAAGCTCATACTTTTAAGGCATTCTCCTTGGTGGCCAAAAGAAGAAAAGCAAAATCACTTCAATTTGGCCTCCCCCTGAACTCCGAATGCCAACACAAAAGTCTTCTACAACCAGCGAAGCGAAAGTAATTCGCGTGGCTTCCATTGCTAACAAACTTCCAAGTCTTGCCAATTGCAGATATTCCTAGTAAGCAGCAGAAGTTTCTACTGCCATCCTGGATGATGACAAAGTGCTCTCCTTCATCAAATCGTAAGTACGGGAATGCCACAGCTCCAAGGTTCCAAAGAAATCCAGCCCAGTTCCCTCATTGACAATTTCACAAATTAGGCTTAAACTTCTAATAATGCCTAAACTGTTGAAAAACTAAAGCAGGAAATCAAAGTGTGATTGGTAATAACTGGGCATTTAAAACCAGTAGCAGACTGTTTCTTCAGACAATACAAATAGGGTAACTTCAGTCTTAGTTAAGAACGGATTCCTAACCAAATGATAATGTGCCCTTGTTCATTTAAGGAAGCTGTTACTTACCAAATTCTCTCCAAAAATGGTTTTTAGAGGTCACTTTCAAAATTTCCAAGTGACTTAAGTCCACACCTTGAGACAGCAGGATACGGCGCATGCCTAGTAAGCACAACTAATCACCACCATGGTTTAGCTCCTAGCCCCTCACTCCTGCCCCCAAGCACCAAGTTCATCTTGTCCAGCAGCCATGAGGTAAAAGCATAAAGGCTGTTCTCCTTGAGCAAAACCTGAAATATTTAATTCCTTCTCACCGCATAAACAGACTCATTCCTCCATCATTCACCTCTTAAAAAGGTAGAGTAACAACTAAAATTTTAGACAGTCATCTGAGATCCAGGATGGCTGTGGAAAAAATGTCTCCCTGTGCTCAATGCCACTTCTTTTCAATGGAGAAGAGCGAGGAGATAATGATGTTCTACACTGATTCTATTTCCCAGCCATATGGAGAGGAGATGCGCCCCCAGCTCCAAGTGAAAAATTAAGAAATTTTTTCATTCACCTAACCATGGGAAATTCTTAAAAGCCTCCTCTCAGCATCACACACAAACTCATACATGAGAGAGTTGAGAAGCCTAAGGAACACTGAATCTGCCCTTCATCTTACTTCTGAAGAATTCACCTGAAGGCTGGAATGCATCCCAGGTTACACAGCAAAACAGTGACTGAGCTGGAAAGGGAAATCCAGTTTACCCATCAGTCAGGGGAATGTACACACCATAACTTTCTTTTTATAATACAGAGCGTTTTACAGCACACAAGTAGAGCTGCACACTCCAAATAGTGCAGAATCCCTCTCCTCTTAAGAAATGACCGGGAAGTTGGACCCGGCCAAGTAGAAGATGTAGAGATCAAAATACAGTATGACCAAGTGTGATGGGCCGAGCCTCGGGGATGAGGGACATTGGACAGAAGAGAGCTCCAGAGATCAATAAAGGGAATAACAACCTGATTCCTCTGGGCTTTGGTGTGGTGCAGGACGAGGGAACACAATTTAGTAAGGGAAAAGCCTGGCTTAGGAGGTACTGAGGGACACAGACTGGCAAACACTTGGGCATATCCAAGGATGTCTATCAGCTAGTAGCCAACTCTGATTCCTAGGCTGGGGTGAGGGCATAAGAAAACAATGGGTGCACAGATCGTGGCTGCTGAGAAGCATATTAAGCCATGTATTCAGAAAATAAGCCTCTAATTATTCAAACTTGGGAACAAAGCAGGTGATAAAGTTGGGAGACACAAGAAAATCTCGGGTTTCCATATTAAGGCAAAAGGTCTAGCCAGAAGAGCCACTAAGACATTTCCAAAGTGTTCGAAATGAAGTGATAGGCTGGTTCATAATTGACTTAAAGTCAGTAATGACAATGTATGGGAAGGTTAACTCCAGGCTCACAGCAGATCTCTAATATTTGTCAGTTCTTCTCTCTCCCAAGACCAACAACTAGGTGGTTGGTCAGTGCACACTCAGAAGTGGTCTAGGACCCAGCTGTTGAAAAATTAATGAATCTAGTCAATCACATTCCCTAAGGTACTTAGAGCTGCTGCGACTGTGGGACAAATGGGAAATTTCTACATCTGTGTCCTCATCCGACAAGATCTATATTCGAAAGGCCCTATTCACTCAACTGGTGATTTGCTTTAGAGAGCTTGACCAATGTGAAATCTCCAAAACAAATGCCTGCTTTATTCCCTCAGGAATTGTATTATAAGGTAATCTCAATTAGAGCTATCAAAGCAGTTTTTGTTTTGTTTTGTTTGTAAGTAGATCCCTCACAGTCAGTGAAATTGCTAGTGGTTCTCAGCAGCACTGACCGTATTCAACTCTGGCAAACAGGAGGGTCTCATGCCTTCAACCTCAACCGTGGCGCGTTGCTTTATCAGTGGCTCCGATGTAAGAGCCACTTTATAAAGCATGACCATTCTGAAGAGTCACAAGAAGCTTCCCCCTGTTGACGCCTTACAAGGTACAGAGGCTTCAACGCCGAAGGTGGCTTCAGCACAAAACAACTCGTTACAAGATCACATCCCTAACGCAGACACGCTTCTTTCTTATACTGATATGTGATTCGATACCACTTCTTGAGAGGGGCAAAGAACTTGGTGCTGTACCAGGGAATACACCCCCATGGCTGCCCAGGTCTCTGATAGATTTGCCACACTTTGGCATCCAACTGGAAATGACATTTCTTAAAAGCATTATTCTTTGGCTGGTTACATACATGTGATCACAGGTACACACACTCAACACCTCTCCTACCTCTTCTTTTGAGTAGGCATTGCAGAAGAAACGCCACCTTTGTTAATATCCATCCTACTACTGTGTCCCCATGTCCGTCTTCCCCTTAATCCATTCTGGAGATACTCTGAGCTTAACTGTGAAGAGTGTGTCTGGCCATTCAAGTGTCAAGCCATAGCTCTAACTGATCCTATGGAATGATCACGTCTCCACCTGGACCAATTTCTCTAGCCTCAAGTCAAGCCAAGAGCAGTTGTGGACAGAGTCAATACTGAACCCGATCCAAATGTCATCAGTCTCCCTCCTACCTTAATTCTCTATGCCCAGTTTTACATGGAGAGCAATGCCATTCGTTTTCTTATTAAAGGGATGAAGTATTATTTTTATTATGATTATTTAAGATGTGTGAGGGTTTTCTTAATTAATATTAGATGATTTAAAAAGAACTTGTCTCTCCTAGAAATGTCACTGGTAGAATGCATCCAATTTTTCTCTAATGTGGTGCTTTCCCTGTCCATAAAACTTATTTGATTAGCAGTACTATAGAAGCTAAAGCTTTTGTATGCAGGCACTCAAGCATAATTTAATCATTTTATTTAAGCATGAAAAAAATGATTCTGAAAGCCCTGTTAGGTAAAATATCCCTGATTAGTTTAAACTTACATTTGCAGGTATATTAAAGGTGAAATAAATCACAGAATGCTCAGTATGCAACGGAATAGTGTTAACTTTGTTATAACAGTCAGCAGCAAGTTAAAAATTGTAGTACTGGAGAATGTAAGGAACAGATATCTCAACTTAAATAACTATATTTAAGCAGATTATTTAAAAACAAATTTTGTTTTGTGTGAACCCTTTTTATATTACCAGGATTTTCACCTATGGAAACCTCTTTCACAGTCAAACAAGATAAGGTCCTAATTGCATAATACCATTTATCTGCTGAGGCTAAAAGTGCCAACAAATGAAAATGCACATGAGGCAAGAGATTGTCAGAATAGAAAATTGTCTTTTTTTTTTATTTTTTTTTTTTTTTGTTTTTTTGTTTTTAAATAACCCACTCACACTAACAAAAGACTGCAGTAGCTTCCAAATTATAGGCTGTTATTTTTAGTGGAAGTGGCTCAATATTCATATTGGAGCAGATGCAGCGGTTTAACAAAACAGCTCTTCAAATCCTGCACAAATTGAAAACAGGAAAACTGATTGCATTTTCTCTTATCACTTTCCTTTTCTGAATTGACACTTTTGGCCTTCTGAAAATTTACACATGGCTTTCATCTCAACAGCACCTGCTGATCAAATAGAAACCTAACATTTTCATGAAAATGGTATAAAGGACTAGTTTTGTTCTAAACACTGCAAAGGGCATCAGTCACCTACTTGATGGCAACAATTGCTGTGTATAAAGCATATTCACGATAGTTTTATATTTTCATTGAACTTTTTAAAAAATACGTTAAGTCCCTTCTGCTTTTTTCCCCATATTCACTTCTGTATGACTCAAATTTCTTTGACTCAGTTTTGCCTAATACTTAGTTGTGTTATGCAAAGACTATGTGAAGTGTATAAAAGGATAGATTATACTAAGAAGATAACGAAAATACTTACTATTTTCTCTGCCTCTGCTTGGAATATACACATATTTGTTTTTACTTATTACGGTCTACACCATGTATATGGGCATAAAATACATATACATCCCATTTTCGCTTTTGTACCCACCAAAAGAAAAGAGGAAACAAAAAAGTCGAAGTCAGGCACTATTTTGGAAGGGGTCTTACATATTCTTTTATAGATACAGATTTAGCAGGTGCTCTAATGTCTGAGTGCCCCAGATTGGGGCAGCACAGTTAATACCCAAGCACAAGCTGGTAAACACCTACGTGATGTGACCAACTACTCCCTGGAGTTATCTGAGACCAGGTAAAGATCAATCTTGAAAATGGGTATCCTTATATGTACTATGTGCAAGATTAATAGCTGGGCTGCAGCTCAGATTTTTAAACAAAAGTGTTCCCCATGTTTCTCTGTGACACCCCATTCTGGGTAAAATTAAAGGTGCTCGTGAGACATGCTACCTGTCGGTTTCTTAGCCAAAAGAGCTCTACCCCTTCTGAAGGATTCCGGGTTGTCCATTCCCATTCTGCCTGGGTGATAAGGTAACCTGAAGGCAGAAATGACATACGGTAATGTATGTGCCACTCTGGCCAGTTGGTCTGTGAATTTCAGTGTTTCATCATGCTCACTGAGGCAACAGCAAACCTGAAATGTCAATATGCTCAGTCAATGGAAGTGAAATAATGGGTCTCTATTGTCTTACCCAATCGATCTGCCGCCTTCAACAAGGAAACATGCCCCCCCTGGCTTTAAACAAATTTTAATTAGGCTTTTAGCTACTGGATCATATTTACCTATGAAAACACCTATGTTGATGATGTGTAGGAGGCAAACGATAATTTCTTCACTCTTGTCCATTTTAAGAACATTACAAAGTTGATACCGTAATTTTTTGAAAGACACTCTTGAGTCAATAAAACATTTTTTCACTCTTCTTTTTTTAAACCCACTCCAAGGAAAAAACTCCGTGTTTCAAATCCAAAATACAAATCTACCTAACAGAGTCAGAATGATGTTTTTTTTTCCTGTAAACCATGTTGAAACCACACCATAAAATCAACCAATTGCATATTAAAAGTAGCCTTCATTCCCTTTGCTCACTCATTCAAGTAGGCACCACCGTTAACATCAATCCAACACCCATTCAAAACAAGTCACACAAAACCAAACACGAAGGATCAATTCCAAAAGCCACTACCCTTTTTGCTCAGTTTATCAATCCTAAACCGAGGGGGTACATGAAACTCCAGTTAAAATAAGGGAGATGGTAGTGACAGCGGGGAGGGGTGGGGGATGAAGAGAGAATAAGACATTTAAGTCATTCAGTTTCGCCTAAGTTCCACGGCCCTTCCCTGCACCACAAGAGAGACAGGCTCACCTTAAAATAAAAATTAAAATAAACTAATCAAGTTGTTAAGCAGCTTTTTTCTCTCCCCTCTTCATCTAAAGGCTTCAGCATTCAGTCAATAAATAATCTATTGTTCCCCCTTTATCGAGTCTCTTTAAACCTATTCAGACTGGCAAAACTAAACCCAATTAAAGATAAGGCCCTCCGGTAATCTCACCTCGGTGAGTCCTGTCTGGATAGCAGAGGTGATGGGAGATAGCGTCCAGGCCAGGACTGATGCCTCCTCCTCAACCCCACACAACAAAAGGCAGATTTCTCTTTCTCCCTCTGCTAATCTTTAAATGTAAATTCTCTCCGCCAGCTAAGAGGAGCGACAGATAACATGTTACATCTTCACTTCTCCTGGTCTTATCGACTTCTGAATCATTTGGAAAGGGAGAGAGGGAAAGAGAAAAGCAGCTTCCCCGCTCCCCCCACCCCCCCCTTCCCACCCCTCCTTCCTCCCCGCTCGCCTCCCCTCCCCGTTCACGGAGATTACCTTCTGGCAAAGGAGCGCAGGAGAGGCGGCCGCAGCCGAGGCGGCACCCAGACCGCGGCTTTGTATTCATTAAACACACATCGGAGCTTATCAGAAGTAAAAGGCTTGTCAGGATGGCACATTGTGTGTGAGTGAGTGTGTGAGCGCAGGAGGGAGAGGAGAGAAGCCAACGTGCATCAGGGTGATTACAATATCAGCAGGGCCCAGATGGAAGCAGGAAAATAAACAGAGGGTGCGTGTGAGACGGAGCGGGAGAGGGAGGAAAAGTGGGAGAGAGAGGGAGCGAGGGAGAGGGGAGAGACACAGGCTGGAGGGAAGAAACCAAAAGGGATGGAGGGGGTGGGGGTTCAGGCCCCAGGATGGGGGGGGGTGGCCAGTGGGCACAAGGTACCCCAACGCTGGCTGAGGGTGACAGCCAGCGCTGGGGGTTGCCTACAATCCCCAAAACTGCCCCCTCCTCCCAGAAAAAGGGAGGAATGCAGACTAGCAAACTGCATCGCCCAGGTTCCAGGGCCAGACTGTGACCGTTCTGGAGGTTCTGTCAAGGTCAGAAGGGATCAAGAGTCCCCTTTTCAGCAGAGCATAACAATGAGACATTCACCACCTCACCTCCATTCGAATTGCCACAATTTGCAAAACAAACCTATTTGAGCCCTCACAGCAGTTACTGCAGTCTTCCAGACCAACCTCAAGTGGAAGTTCTTGTCCCTTTCTTTGCGGGCCCCAGCACTCCTAAATTCCAGCCCTCCCCTACCCATGCCAATGGAGATGGACACAGATCTGAAACGTCTTTCCCTGGGCTTGAAAGTGTCCCAGCAGAAGACTTGTGCAGCCAGCATCCCTGTGATAAGAAGGACCACTTGTGATTGGTAGCTACAGGTGACTTAGACACCTGCTCCACCTCCAGAAATTGTGTTGGGGGAGGGGGTTCCCTATGTATACATCTGAGAGTCTATTTTGGAGGTGGGAATTTGAAATTGAGGCAATCAATCTCAGCCTGAGCTGCTTCACAGCTCTTCACCCACCCAGAGCCCGAGAATCAATCAGAGAACAAGCAAGAGCTAATGTTCCTCCGTCAGACCAGAGTTCACCCTCCACCCCAGCAGGGTCAGGAGGGAGATACACCTGAGTAGTCCCATGGGAGCCCCTTTTCACTTTTAAATGCACCCATCAGACAATCTGAACATCTGATCAGATCCTTAATGGAGTGCAGATAATGCAGCAAAGAAGGTTATTTTATTGGGGGAAGGGGGCGTATTTGGTTGTGTTGTATTTCAAGGCACTGAAGCTTGGTTAAGAAGCTCTCACTGCAGTATGAAGAGAGCAAGTTCAGAATGAAGGAGCCAATAAACTGCATAATTGTGCATGACATACACTGTAACCCCAGCCGCAGTGAAACTCCGGGTTATAACATAGCTTATATACGGATCTTGATAGAAAGGGACAAAACGGTAGCAGGGAGGGAAGCATAAGGCTACTTAGTAGAGAAAAACACAGAAAAGGAAGACAGTCTCTTAGAGACAAATTTGAGAAGAGGCATTGTTTCATCACCACTCCCCTGCAGAACACTTTGCCAAAAACCAGTTTCATGTGTGGTGGACCCCACCCCCCACCCCCACCCCCACCCAACCCCATGCGCCCACCCCAAGAAAAGAATTAAGAAAAAATTTGACAGGTAAGGCAAAGTGAAAATAATCTGGACACAGGTGGGGGGAAGGGCACGTGTGAAAAATCTTGTCATGCAATGAATGTCAGATAAAAAGGGGTCTGCCACAATCCTCCAGTAATCCAATAATGTGGAAAACCTCGTGGTTATCACTGAGACGAGAACAAGGTAATATTTCTCCATAAATCTTCAAAAAGTGGCCAGGTTCAGTAGTTAGAGAGGGGTGCAAGTGTAGGAAGTAAGCCATTTGGCAGGGCACCTTACAAAATCAAGTGAACTTCAAACGGGTGAAAATCGGTCATTCTGACATGTTTTAAGTTGAATAACAGATTTCTGGAGTATCATTTGAGTTCTCATAAAAGCTCACCTTTCACCTTTTCTCTAGCTGTTACAGAAAACTGCATTCAGAATAACCAGATGCAATCACACATACCTTCCTCTTTATTACATTTTAGTTAGATCAATTTGGACACAGCCGACATGCAAATACCTGTAAAACCAACACAGCTCTAGGAAGAAAACAAATACAACTTACAAATGCCCACTACATTTTTACAAGCTCTTTGGGGGACAAAATGCTATTTAGAAAAACAAAACAATGCACTCCTAGTTTCAAACCCAGAAAAGGCTTACATTTTTTTTTTCTTTAAGCATCCAAACACTAAAGGTAGGAAGAAAACTGTGCAAAACCTAATCTGCCAATGTTCTTATTCTGTACATGCACAGCACTCCTAGTACCACCTTGTTTGTTCATTGACTTTTGGCTCACAGTTCTAGAAAAGATCAACCAATTCTCAAATGGGAAGAATCCATGACTCTCTTCCAAAGCAAATACTTTGCTGCAAAGCATTCAATTAAAAAAAAAAAAAAAAAAAAAAACACCATATAATAATCAAGAAGTATAATCACAGAATCAGCGTACAACAGAAAGTGGTTTCTATAATCACAGCTGTCTTAAAGTCCAAGCTGGAGACCAGAAATCTTAATTTCAACTAGTTCTTTTCTTAATAATAGGTTACCTTCCTATAAGAGCAAGGAGTCCATCTGCCCCAGGCAGATAAGTTTGGGAGCATTAATTCAGATAAAAATCTAGCATTTTCTTTCTTTCTTTGAGTATGTGAATTCTAGTGTGCTATAATGTGAGAATTCCAACATATGACCATTATGGCATAATATCTCATTGCTCAGCTTGTCATTATTTCATTTGTAATTCTTATGTTAATTATGTTCATAATTACTATAAACAGATGTGGTAGACATTCATGTGACCTTTCATTGCAGAACGCATTCCTCACTCGTTTTGCTTTAATTTCTCATGGATGTGAAACAGAAATGCAGATAAAAGAAAAAAAGCTTTCTAATGTTCTAATGTCTTACGCACCTAAGTTAAAACAAAACCTCCCTTCTTCATCTGCATTTCAACACATTAGAATATTCTTAACATTTAAGCTGCTTTACAGCACATTTTTAAATTGTACACTGAACCTCACTGCTACTCACTAAATTGTAGCTGGGGATGGCAAACAAAGGCTAGCATCCATGCCTAAGTTGTTTGTCCTTTTTATTTATTTATTTATTTTGAATATCAAAGGTTAATGCAGCAGAATTGTGCTTCAAAACCAAGTGCCTAGCAGCTACATACCAATTTATTCACTCATAACTCAACCATCACCCTCTTTACATAAAACGCATTTACAATAAAATCAGTATGGATTTCATTAGCTGAAAACCTCCTCGAATTTCATTTCTTTGGCCCTAATCTATAATTAGTGTGGACAGACAGGTGCAAACCCTTCTCTTCTACAGATGGCCACTGGAAATGGTGCAAAGTAGCTCCTTCTGTTTAAACAACACAGAGATAACCTGCTCTGTCTTATCACTTACAATTACCTCCATTAAACTGAACTAATGTTTGCTTTAATAAAATGTTCACTGTTCTTTAAACATTATTTAGGAACTCTTATATTAATGGCTGTAAAAAAGTGAAGTTGGAAGGTGTCTCTTTGGGTAATAATAACTTATTCTGGATAAAATATTCCCAGTGATGGATAATACCAGGTTCACAAAGGTGTTTCAGTGGATTTAACGTTGTTCATTATTTTGCATAAATAGGGTCAAATATGATATTTTTAAAAGGCACTTAAGTGACAATTTAACAAGTGCGGGGTGGGGGGGGGACACATTTTTCCTCAAGTTTAGACGTATGACAGGTTTAATTTTTTTCTTACAGATTTTAACTTGCTAGTAAAGAACATAACTTAAAATCCTGGGTTGCTTTCAAAGGATATTTATGTTCACTTTATTTTATGTATTTAACTTCTGATCGATGACTCTGAAAGTTGTATTAAGTTCATCATTTTTAAGCCACGTGTAAAAAATTAACTATGACTATAAGTGCACTCTGTAAGCACATGGTTAAAAATTACTCCGTTCCATAATAAATCACTTGTATGAAGCCAGAGATCACGTCTCCCTGCTTCTGCTATCAATAAAGCCTGTGGATCACTATGTGAGGAATAAGGTGTCCATAAAACAAAAGAACTTTTAAACACCCAAACAGTAATAAATAGCTTTTCTCACTGAACTTACATAACTTACAGTAATAGACTCCAGTAAAATGCAACTGACTCGGGGTTTTTTTCACATGCAAATCCTGCAGGTGCCAATTTTTCAGACTGCTTTGCTATGAAGAGCTATGTTGCCTGCATAAAACCTCAATGAAGAAGGCTCCGTATTCAGTGCCTGTCAGCTGATGTTCATATCAAAGAAGTGAGAAACAGGATTTGACAGTGAAGAATGTCCTAAACTGACAACCACTGGCCAGCATTCCTATTGGAAGCATTTCTTTCTCGTGATCCCTTTTCAATGTTTAAAAAAAAAAAAAAAAAGTGAGTCTTTTTTTTGGCTAAGCTTCTATTTTCCAATAAAATAAATGATAATGGCATCTTACGTTTGTGTATTTCTTTGCAATTTTGAAGGGCTCTTTTCTCTGCAAACATGAAGACTAACCCCCTCGATGGGAGAGCTCATCATCCAATGCTGGCATTAAGAGCAAGATTTCACTTTTCTTCAGGAAGGACAAATTGTGAAAATATTAAAAAGCTGCAGTGCTGTGGCTGCAACCACACACTGCCCTACTCTCTCCAGCAACTTCCAATTGAATAGTGCAGTTTGCATTGTATTGCAAGTATAATGCCTCTTGTTAGGAAGGCCCTTTAAGAATCGTTTTTGAAAAATCAAATTAATAGCAAGTGTTAGTGGGTCACAGAGACCACGCTGACAAAGGAAAATATCATTTCAAAGACTTCTGGGCTGCTTTGAGTTGTCCAAACATTAAGGAAAAAATAGACCATTTTCCCCATTGCTTTTATTAGATGTGAACTGGACTAGGTGTGGAGAAATACACACTCAAATGCTCCCACTCAATATTTAGCTTTCCACATAAAGTGCTGTCTAAATGGTTTACAACAAACTTATTAATGCTTAAACAAAGGCTTTTAATATAAAGTTCTTCTCTTAGCATAAATCTTAGGTAAAGTCGGTTTTTAACATGCGCCCAGAATGAGCCTGATTCCTGGGTTACTGGGTTGGAATTTTCTCTTTTGAAAGAATAAACTAAAGAAATACCAAATGTTAAATACAGTACAAGTAAATCAATGATAGTCTTCAAGTTCCTCAGCATCCATCCTGGCTGTAAGAAAAGCCTGGGTCAAACTAAGATTCCCTGATGAATCCTGGGTGAGATGATCAGACCTCCCTTAAAAAATAACAACCACTAAAAAAAAAAGGAAAGGAAACCAGACAGCCCTATCTATGCTATTTGAAAGCCCCCGTAATGTTAATACCAAATTAGACTTTCAGGAGAAATCAGGGGGAAAATCCACAGAAGTATGAATTTGCTTCTGTTTGTCCACATCACAGCTGACATAAACACCCAGGTTGGGGCTATGATGGTTTAAGCAACAATGGTGTTTGTTGACCTTTTCTAAGGAACTGTGTGACAGGAGAAACTGGGCACAGCAGAATACTCACATGGTCAAGGCAAAACACAGCGATAAACTAAAAGGAGGCCCCCAACACTAACAAACCGTTTATCACAGAGAAGCTGGTCAATTTGTATTCTAGTGAGTGTGGGCTCACTGGGCACAGAACCAGTTCCACTCCTGTTTTATGCAAAGGGAGGGGGAAGATAATAAAAGCCACTGAGTGCACTTAAAAAGCATACAGATGTTTAAAAGGAGACTAGGAGAGGGGAAAAGAAAACAAAAAACAAAAACCTGTAAAACAGATTTCAGTTCACACAGAAGGTAGAAAGAAAATGCTTTGGTCAGCAACCCGACCTTTATCAGGGGATAAATCAATTTGCAGCAGCTGTGGACAGCCATTTATACACAGGCCCTGGGCAGATTAATTAAGGGAAGCGAAGTTAAAAATTCAAGGGGGCTCAGAGTTACATTAAGCACATGAAGTTGGTCTGAAGTGGCCTCTCCAGCTCTCCTGGTCCTCACTCCCTCGCCCTGGCCTCAGTGACTGGTCGTGCAGGACCCTCTCCACAAGGAATACTAGCTATTCCTTAAAGCGACATTCTGCAGGTTCCCTCAGGGAGCAGCAGCCAGGCTGGGGCAAGCTGGGATTTGAGGTGCCCAATCTTTAAAAAAAAAAAAAAAAGGCTACGTTCTAAAGACTTCTCCCCTATGCTCAGCAAGGAATAAGGAGATCGAGGGCTGCGAGGCTCCCCAGGCAAACCCTGCAAGCTGAAAGGCCTGGGGCGGAGGGGGTGGATACTATTTTTAGTAACAGTCTTGGTTCACATCCTACTTCCCGGCATCCCAGTACTCAAACTTTTCCAAGGGTTGACCGCCCTTACCAAGAAAAAAAAAAAAAAAAAGGAAGAAAAGAAAATAAAGAAAGGAAAGGAAAAAAAAAGGGGGGGGGGGATTAAAAAAATGGACTTAAGCGCTTTGGGCCGACACAACCGTCTCTGCTTAAGGCGTCCTGGCCAGCGCAAAGTCCGCCCCGGGAGAGGGGTCTGGGCGCGCCAACCAACCCAGTCCTTTAAGGTTCGCGGAGAGCGGTTGGCGGCGGGGCCCGGGCGCCTCACCAGACCGGCTTCTGGAAAACGAAAGGAATTCGCGGACGCGGCTCCCCGTCTGCGCTCCGCTGGGCAGCAGCCGCCCGGCACAAAGCTCCGCGCCCCGCTCGGGAGCCGCGAGGCCGAGTCGGGGATGCGAGGGGAGCCCCCCCAAAGGGCGAGTGGCGAGGGCCCCGAGCGGAGGTCAAGGCAGGTGAGACGCTGCCCAGCGATCGCCGGCGATGGAGTCCCGGACCCGTCCGGGGTGAGAGATGCCCGGTCGGGAGACTCCGCCCGCCCCCTACCCGGGGGCTTCCGGCTCGAGCACCCCAAACGCCCAGTAGTAACAGGGAAAAGTTCTCAGGCGGGCGCAGGGCGCCCAGATGCCGCTAAAAACACCCGGACCACAGTCGCAGCCGGGTCTCAAAGTTAACACTCTGCCTCTCCTGCTCTTACAGCTAAGTTTTCCACCATCGAAACATGCCTCTCCCTTCTAGTTAAAACCCCCCACGACGCTGGTTCAGGGCCACCTGCCAAACGCACCGTGGGCACCTTGACCAGTTCTGTCCGGGGGTGGGGGGTGGGAGCTACGCAACATCTTCCTGCTTACATGCCGCTATGATGGAGGGGAAAGAAAAAAATATTTGTAAAAAAGACTGCGCGGGGAATCAAAGAGCGAAAATTGCATCCTTAGCTGACCCGTGAAGTTCAGTGTCATCTCCAACTGGAATCACCCACGATGTTCCCCTCGGCCCCGTGTGTAGTCCTACCCTAGTTGAGCGACAAGCACAGCCTGCAGCCTCTCGGCCGAATAATCCAAATGAAGATGACGGTCATCAGAATAATAATTAACCGTAATAGCCGGGGGCCCGTCCCCGCCGCCCGCCCGCCGGCCCAGCCCTCCCGCGGGCACTTACACTGCACTGGGCTGGAGAGTCCCACCATCCGCCACGGGCTCCGAGCTGCAAATAAAACTTCCCGTCGTCTCGGCCGGCCCGCGGGGCGAGGGGGCGAGGGCGCGGCGCTCCTTCCCCAGCGAGGCCAGAGTGTCCGCGGCCACTCGCCCACGCGCGCTCGCCTCAAGGCCGCGGAGTCGCCGGCGGAGCGCCTGCGGCCGTCCGGCGCTGCGCACTGTGAGCTGCGGTGCAAAAAGCCCGGGGTCGGGGACGCCAGCCAAACGCAGCCTCCACGCAGAACCCAAGACTTGCGGAGCTCCGCTCCCCTCCTCCCGCCTCCCTCCCTCCCTCCGCTTTTCTGTTGTTGCTGCTGTGGCAGACAAATGTGATGTGGGGCGCAGGGAATTGCCACTGTCACAGGCGGCGTCTGCGTCTGCCTCGCCCGCCCTCGCTCACTCTCGAGGAAGGCGACGCATTTATCTGCAGGGCGGCCGGGCGTCCGCCGGGGAGCAGGAGCGCCGCGCGCTGTGCGCAGAGAGCGCCCGCACCAGGCCGGCCCCGGCGCGCGCCCGCGCCCCGGGCGCCGCGGCCGCTCGGGAGGGAGGCGGCGGCGCGGCCGCTACCAGGTGCAGGGGGGAGGGCCCGCGGCGGGGTGGGGGGGGAAGTGGAGGTGGGAGACATCTGTGTCGTGCAGGGGTCACGGAGGTCAAGTATATGTTAACAATGGGCAGGCCCGGCTCGCTAGGGCGCGCGGGCGGGCGGCCTCCCTCCCAGCCTCGCCCTCTCCTGTGCAGGCTGGACGTGAGGCTGGCTCCCTAATGATGCCTTCCCGGGCCGCCTGCTCTCCGGCGGCCCGAGTGCCCTGCAGTAACCCAAGACGACCACTTTCCCCGGCCATCTGGAGCGCTCCTGGCTGCCCTGCCTGCGTCTCATCACTGGCTGGAGAGACAGCTCTGCTAGAAATCAAGCCACTCTCAGATCTCCTCTCTAATCCCCTTCTGTTAGCTGATTTCCAGACTGACTATTTGCCTTCGCATTAGATAATAGCCTTAGAGAAAACAATTATCATTTTCTTTTTTTTTTTTCCCTCTTTGTTTTTCTACTTCTCCCATAGTATACCGTTTAGAGGGGCCTCTTTCTATCTCACGTTTTGGTTGGATGTGTCCCCCTCCCCCAGACATTAATATCAATACTTTGGGGGGAGGGGAGAGATTCCCAGAGGAAAAGATAGGGTGAAAGAATTTCAGATATTTCCAGAGTAAATAAATAATCTCTCAGTGAACAGGGCTGACAATTTGTTTGTACAGAGCAAAAAAGGGCTTGAATGATAATGAAAATATTAATATGTAGGTCAAATATGATCAGATAATGGCTTGCAATAAGTAAAATGAAATCTTTTAAAATTATTATGGAACGGTGCCACTACTGCAAATGTTATTATATTTAGTGCAACAATTTGAAATCCTACCCTAAACCATGTTCTTTTCCCAACTGGCCTACATCAATGCAGATTGTCCAATGTGCATGTTTCTAAATCTCATCTTTACAAAGGAAAAAAAAAATGCTTAAGATAGAGTCAGAGTGGCCTGATGCAGAGGGAACTGATGAGACATTCCTGGATGTTATTTTTTAAAGTGGTGCTCCAAATGTGTAATAGTGAGTAATATCCCTTCCCCCATCCTTTTAAACCCAGCTGGAGCTTCCAATTCTGAAGTCTTTTTAGACTCTACTAATTTTTAGCAATTCATTTCCAGAAAACACTCATTGTTCATTCTGCCCTCTCCTTGGGACATTTGACTAATGAATTATAATGGATTAATGAATTGTAATGTTAAGTCTTGGTATTTGATATTATGATGCTGTTAATTTGAATCTCAAATTTTATCAAGTTGGACATTCTATATGAACTTCTGCATTACAGCTTTTTTTTCACCCCTTGCAAATCTGAACCCCATTAATAATCTTAAGATATAAAATTTACATACACTACTGTAACACCTTTGTGTAGGAAATTATGTCAAAGCTTACTTATATTTTCTGTAGAGAAGCAAAAATATTTTGATATTTTATTATCCTATTACTTGTGTTCTTTCTTCTGCCCAAGTTGAAAATGAATGATTTGGATTCTGGAACAGTACATTTATCCTTATTAATAAAACATCTGAATCAGGAATGGTTCTTGTGAAATAGTGTTACTTCTAGAATCATATTTTAAAATTTAGAATTAAAGTAAATCAACAAGTTTTAGGATGTGAAAGATAGAGGAGAAATAAAATATACATATCATGCCATGCTTTTCTTCTCCCTGTAAATTGTGCCAGTGTAGGTGTGAAATTATAATAGAAATATTAAACTTCAAAATCAATGGACAGTAACTCATAGGAAATCAAAGCAGAGTTTTACATTTCCAGGCTAGATGCACAACACCGGGGCGTATATTTAAATCATGTTTTATAGGATTCTACAAGTCTTATAGGATCTTCCTTTATGCCAGTCATACCCCTGGAAAAAACAGTAATCATTGATCTAGTTATATTTCTTTTTTTAAAGAAATATCAATGTTTTCTACTCATTGATGTATTTGGCTTTACATCAGTAGGATATTTCACTAAATCTGAGGGTTTGTTGTTGTTGGTTTTTTTTTAATTCTGATAACAGCAGCTGAAGAATACACATCCTTGAGCTGATACAGAATGACGCAGTATATTCCTTAATCCCACTTCCCACACCCTTTACAAGCCTGTGTTCTACAAAACGTATAACATATTTTTCTAGAAGGTTTATCCTTGTATTATCTCCTAATTCCTTTATTTGGAGCAAATAAGTAACTATGGGGACCAGCTCGAGCATGTGGTGATTCTTAAACTGCAAAATCCAGGAAAATAAAACATATTAAATGAAAAGGAAGGAGTTCATTGATATCTGTGGCGGGAGGGTGTGAATTACCTGGAAACAGTACAGGTCCACTAAAGATTTGCTTACTCTAGCCTTGGAGTAGGCAACACACATGATATAATATTCACAATACAAGAAACTATTAACTGATACATTTTTTTGAAACCAATTTGAGGAGACAGGGATCAGTATTAAGTCTTCCTATCTGCCACTCACAAAAGAGATCAAGTTTCTGTACCTTCAAGAGTGTTTAATTTGCTGCACCCCCAAAATCATAAAAATAATTTTACAAAAAAAGATTATTTAGAAAAACAGACACCTACTAACCCTAATGAAACCATTAAATTGAAAAACAAAATGCACAATAATGTGTTCAACTGTAAAAAAGTCCTTTCTAGCAATTTTCTTTTTCTCACACTTTGGAACATTTTTTTCTCACATCATTAAATTTTCATTATTGTAAAGGTACCAAGTTCTTTCAATTTGCAGATTTTTTTTTCAGGAATGTTACCTAAAGGATGCTTTTTGTTTTCCCTTAGGCCAATCCTAAAAAAAAAAAAAAAAAGCTGAGGGCTTTCAATACACAATTCAGATGAGTGCTTATTACCTTCTTTAGAGATGTGTGATTCAACTCTCACAAAAAAAAAAAAAAAAAATCCTATGCAAAATGTTAACAAGTACTTAATTAGCCCTTTTAAATTTTTTTCTTATAGATCTTAAAGTTTAAATGACTTCCAAGCTGTGATTTTCTGTACCTTGAAAAAGTCCTCCTGTTTGCGTAGGTTGATGAAAATCCTTAATTGCCATGTTGCTTATTTCTAAAAAAAAATTATTTATTCTTCTATTTGTGAAAAAAATAGAGTATGATAAGCATCAAGAATGGCAAGCAATAATTACATTTCCATAAATTTAGAACCTACCCACTCTTTGCCATATCTCTCCTTTTCCCTGTGTAATTCTATGTAGTTTACTTCCTTGAGCTTTGCATGGACAAGTTTTATTCCAAATCTTTTCAATTTTGGTATTTAAATTGTTTAAGGTCTCATTTTAGGACAGAGACAACAAATAAAAGAATAAACTTCAGGGATCCTTTTATTTTATTCTATAGTATAGGAATTAAGTCACATATCCTTACTATGCACTCAGTGTACATTATAAATACATTTGTGCTTGGGACACTTTCAACCTAAGATGACAAGCAGACTTTTTTATGGAAAATGTATAAGTTAAACCAAAAATGGCTCTCATCATCCCTTCAAATAAACTGATTATTTGGTCTGACTTAGTTGCAAGCCTACAGACGATGAGTTTGATTTTTATTTATAATGGCTACGTATTCAGATCGTCATGTGTGTGTTTCTGTAGTGCTTTAAGACCAGTCTGCGCCCAAAAAGCCAAAGTTGCAGAATTTCAGTTATTTATTTAATTTGCAAAGTGAAATTTATTTAACTTTGGAAATTTTCACAAAATAATTCATATCAGTGCTTCTTTAGTGAGTTGTACTCTTTAAATATTTAAATATTTGTATTTATCAGATTTTGACACACTAAAGGGCAGGAACGCATTTACTGCATATGAAAACGCACATGCCATACATACATAAGCATTTTTCCATGCATAACTATCTATAATCTAGTAATTATCTCACGTGACGTTTCGTAACTAATCCATGAAAAATAATGATGCCCCATAAAAATCTTATTCACGTGTTTCTAATTTGAATCGAATATTTTCCACCCCCATTTTTGAAGGTTGGTTTTTTAAATATCATAAGCCAGAATAAAATCGTATATCACTTCTCCCCTGCTGAAATTCTATATTCTCCATTTTTTCATGGAATGTGCCCAGAGAACTTATTTTTCCTCTTTTGCTGTATTTTTTTTTTTTAATTGGTGGTTACTCTGTATGATTCTCAATTAGGTGTTTATTACTGTGATCTAACTGCACAGGAGTCTTCATTTTGTTCACTGAACAGTGCGTGGCACAAACTAGGTGCTCAATAAATATTTGTTGAATGAATGGATAAGATTTAAGTTTCATTACTTAGATGTCTTATCTACGTGAGTCAAAACACCACCAACTAGAGTCCTTTTTCACTGAATTATTATTAACCTAAGATTTTAACATTACCAATATTTTACATGAAGAAAATGTGGGCAACCAAAGAAAAAGGTCTTCCGTGTTGTTTTTTTTATGTGTATTTTGATACTGCTTGAAATAATGGGAAGTTTGATGTGAAACATATATATGCTTGTGTGTTTTTAACTGTTTACAAAATTCATGTAGATTCTACAATAAACCACAAATATTTCTGAAATTTCAGTTTCCTTTCTACAATAAGCTAGAACATACTAAAAATTACTATGGAAAGGAACCTGAAGCTAGAGGAATCCTAGAGATCAGTGATTCTTTCCTTCTAGCCTCTTATAGGAGTTGAACTACTATGTATTCTTCAGTATATGCATTAATATGCAGTAAAAATTCACAAGCTGGTTCCTTTGTCTGGGGCATGTTCTCATTCTTTCACTTAATTATTGTATCATTGATAATTTATATAATCCAGACTGTTTAAATGGTATTTATATTTAGTAAAGAGTCATTTTTATATGCATATTTATGCCCTAGCTTTTCAGGATCACTGTATCTATGTCCACATTAAATCTACCCTTTAAAAGATGCATATGTTACAGTATTTTAATCATCTTATTTTTCCTAATCCTTTAAAAACATCAACCTACGCCATAGAGCACTCCAGTCATATGGGTCTGATGAATCCCATATCACCTCCTAAGACTGTTTTCATGCGGGAATCACTACATCACTGTAGTACATTCACCTCTAGGGAGAAAAACAGCAGCCAGCTGGCTCTCAGCACAGCAGTGAGAAGAGAAGAAATTTTTGGCCAACAAATCTGTAGCAAATATAAACTGCTGTTAATCATGTTTGGCATGAAGTTGTTTTGAAATGTTCGTACTTTTTTCTCAACAGGGCTGGCCACCAACTGAGAGACCCCAGGTGTCTCAGTAGAAGATGCTCGAAAGGGGGTCTCCATGGTCTGGGACCAATGAGATTCCCCTGCCTAAGTTCCTCCGAGATTTTATCTGTGCCTTGAGGAAATTATTTGATTCATGTACCCTTTACATTAGGTACCTGTAAAACCACAGGATTAGTGATGTCAACAACCCTGTTTGCCCTATATGCCTTGCCATTTGGTCCAACTTTCTTGAAGGGGGAAAATATTTACAAGATACAAACTTTTTGTTTGTTTTGATTTAATATGTTTTCAGAGGAAAAAAGTCACTTCTTTATTTTTGGATAAATATTCCTCATTTAATATTTTTATAACAAAAGCCTGTACGTATATACAATTATTTACAGTCTTATACATCTCATGGAAACTATATATTCTTTCAAACGGGAAAGGGCAAAGATACATATTTTTGACCAATGCATGTCAAATTTTAATGTCCTAAGCATCTGGGGAATTGTATTAAATTGCAGAATCTGGGTCAGTGGGTCCAGGGTGAGGCCTCAGATTCTGCATCTCTAACAAGCTGCCGGATAATGCCAATGATGCTGGCCCACACAGTCAGGAGCAAGGCTGCAGAGATTACTAGATGCACTGAGAACATCATACCTCACCATCCTCCTTATACACACAGAGCCTCACTTTTAAAGTTGGCACAAAAGCCCACAGCATTCATGTGCTCACAAATTATACAGAGCATCATCCAGGACTCTGACTTCATGATACGAGAAAAGCATCCTCATGTGTGAATAGGTTCCTCACATCCACCCCTGTTCTTCAGGTACCTGCAAACAACAGAGGCCCCTCATCAGATAGTCATAAACTAAGTAGTCACAAAACTGTATAAACAAACCTGGAAGCTCTTCAAAAGTTGAGCCGTTAGTGGGTAATATGGTTAGGTCACTTGTGACTCCTCCCTAAGGGGTCAGGGATAGCCATCCCTTGCCTGGGATTATATCTGCCTAGTGCAATGTCTAACTCAGAAAAGGTACTATAAACTAATGAATTCAAGGTGTGCAACTTATTACAATTTCCTTGTGCACAGCCGTGAGCCATTTCAATCCCCCTTTTCCTTTGGGTAAACAAAGGGTCTTCACTCAGCCCGAGTCGTCTCAGCTCACCCACTTATAAAAGTAGTTAACTTCATCCTATTGACATGTTATGACAATCATGCCATAGTGCACTGGTTTAACTGAAATATCTAATGCTTTCAAAGTTTAATGACAGTTGAAGACTAATAAAAACAGAGAAATGTATATAGTTTTCATAAGTGCAATCATGCAGACATTTCCATTTCTAAGCCTTCCCCTTGGGTCTTATAGGGGAGTTTTGCATATTGGGAAGAAGTCTAGGCCAGGTTAATTTCTTGTAATTCATTCCGAGCCTTTTGAGCTGGAGGAGGTTCCACTGAAAGTTCTTGAAAACTAACAAAACAAAACACAAAAACAAAAACAAAAAAGTTCACGGAATTTGACGGTAATTCTAACATACTCTCTCCCCCCATCAGTAAATGGATATATGTTTGTGCTCCAAGTCTCTTCTGTTCTCACCTCGTTGGGGACCATAATGGCAAACAACGTATGTTCACTCTACCAGAATGCCACTTCCTTCGCCTTAAACAACGACAATGACAAAAACGATAGTTTTGGTAACCGGGAACTCTCGGTAGCAAGTCTTGGCTGCAATCGGAACGAATCCATACTCTTCCCACCTCTTGCTACTGCCTCTAATATAGGAGGAGGATTTCTGTTTTTTTCTGAACAATAGATTTTAATTAAGAAGATTTATTAAAGACAGTTTTCATTCTTGTGTTACATTTCCAGTTCCAGAGACATCTGCATTTCAACATGCCCCACATATTTTCATAAATATTCCACAATTCCCTTGGAGCTTTTTGGCATTCCAGTTTCCTCTAACCTCTTCTTAACATCTTCGTATGCATTTGTGTGTTCCATGCGTTCCTACACAGTCAGGATAATGTATTGCTTCGTGCAGGTATTGTGTTAGAAAGCAGATTCAAAGCATTCCTGCTCTCTGTGAATCAAGACTTTTAAAGGAACAAAGACAAATTAAGCTCAGTAACATATGTCTAACAAAAGATCTAGATATCTTACAGAAGTACTTAGAGTGGCAGGGTAAACAACCAGGCTGAGTTTGCTTTGAAGTTTAAATCATTGTTATTTTAATAGAGTGGGAAATTCATTT
Source organism: Leopardus geoffroyi (assembly GCF_018350155.1). Taxonomy (NCBI): domain Eukaryota; kingdom Metazoa; phylum Chordata; class Mammalia; order Carnivora; family Felidae; genus Leopardus; species Leopardus geoffroyi. The sequence continues at coordinate 114,756,132 of NC_059338.1, read as the reverse complement.
AGATAGTCGAATCTGATAGTTACCCAATTAAAGCTCTTTTTGTCTATGTTAATGTAATTTTAAATTTTTAGTTTTTGAAACCACACTTGCCAAAGAATTATTTGAAGATAGAAGCTGCTTCAGCAGTTGTCTTTTACAGGCACCTCATGAGTGACAGTAACTTGTTGATTAGACCGGTGTGTTATATAAAATTGTAAGCCAGCGTCTTAATTTGATCACGGTGCAAAGAACAGCAGTGCATTCAGCTTATTGCATTTAGTTTACGGGGATTCACTCTAAGGATATACAGGGAAATGTGGAAGGCAGGAAACTACACCCAAGCCTCACGGGAGAGAATACTCTAGAAGGATGTCTCTTGTTCTTCCTCTGCAACCTACCCTAATGCCCCGTTGACCCCTTGCCTAAATGTTATGAACTCATCATGACGCAGTGCGTTTCACCCCTCTTCAACTGCAGCTTTCACTACCAACCGATTCCCAACTGGTATCTTCGTCCTCTGTATTCACAGATTCTGCTCACTGGTGGCTTTGACTATTCTGTTTTCTAATAACTCGTGGCTTCTACTTACGGTCATGTCTGTGTCTTTCAACTTGGGTCCTGTTAGCTAACACAACATTCTTCTGAAATGTAGAGTGAGCTAGACAAAGAGAGGCAGACGGGAGGACTGAAGGAATGGGCCAACCATGGGCTGTACTGTGGAACCAGATCACTTCATTGGCTGGAGCCCATCTCGGGTCCAATCAGCTACGGTCAGGGCGGCAAGGTCCAGGGGACAACGTTCTTTAGAAGGAAATGTACTGGACTCCTTCTAATACAACCAAATAACATTAAGGGGCTTTTGAGAACAAATAAGGTTATTTTAAACTAACTGTAGATATTTGCCTGATGGGAGCAAGGGGGAAAATGTAAATTAACACTGAGGACTAATTCTGAAATGGGTATCTTAGGAATTCTGACCATTCCTAGAAGGTTTTCGATTTGTATCCTGGTGTTCAGGATTTCCCCTTTAAAGACAGTCTGACATAAAAAGAGACCTTTGGCTTTGCAGTCTATGAGACCGGGAGTTGGATTGCTTGTCTCCCACCGGTAAGCTGGGTGGCCTTAAAAATCACTTACCTTAAGTTCCCGCGTCCTCACCTGGAAGTGCTTACCTCTCCAGGATGTCTATTTATCGTGCATTCCGTATTTCCCCAAGATAGATGTGAGCGGGTATCCAGTCTCGGTGTGAAGGATGGTGGGTTTTTAAAGTCATTTGCTGCTTCTTTTTAGGGAAGGGAAACCTAAATGCTTTGCCTTTGGGCTTCTTTGCTCAATACATGGGATAGGAAATACAACGTAATTTTCATCTGCCATCTCTCTCCTTCCTGCACTGTTATCAAGAGCCGATTCTTTTTTATTGGCCATGATATTACCATGGCTATTAAGCATGATATTAACCATGATATTACTATTGTTGTTGTTATTGTTATGATCATTATTATTAGACTTTGAGATGGGAAATGTAAATGATATAAGTGATGGGAGCAGAGGAAAGACATAGGTAGAAAAGCATACACAGTTTATACAGTGCAGTTTGGTTACAATTTTCACTTTTTTAAGCCATTTACTCCAAAAATTAATGGCACATACTACATACACATCACTGTGCTAACAGTTGATAAAATGGAGAGCTGTATGTAATAGATTTATGGCCACTTTGAATGGAACAGTTTTTTTTTTTTTTTTGTAAAAATATGTATTTATCCCCATGTGCACATACAATAAAAAAAATATATGGAGGCGCCTGGATGGCTCAGTGGGTTGAGCGTCCAACTTTGGATCAGGTCATGATCTCACGGTTCGTGGGCTTGAGCCCCGCGTCGGGCTCTGTGCTGACAGCTCAGAGCCTGGAGCCTGCTTTGGATTCTGTGCTTCCCTCTCTCTGCCCCTCCCCTGCTCACACTCTGTCTCTCTCAAAAATAAATGTAAAAAAAAAAAAAAAATTAAAAAAATATATGTAGTTACATGTACATTTACACATGTATGTACTTAAAAATACCTAAATATATTCATAAGCGTAAACATAAACAGAATACGTGATTTTTTTCACATCTGCATTTTCTTTAAATCAAATTACATCTGACTTCTAGTCCTCATCCCAACAGATAGATGGGACATACAGGTGAGGGGGATTTTATTTCTCACTCCGTGTATTCTGTGGAAGTCTCTGAACCTTACTGAGAAAACATTTGAAGAAGCTAGTTCATTCTCTCATTCACACTGGTATCACTGAGGTTTCTCTCAGTCACATTGGCTTCTTGAAGTCCACAACTTGACACTGAGACCTTCCCGAGGGAACAAAAATATTTGCAAAGGTGGTGAACGCCCCCTCCCATCAGTTCATTCTAGGTGCTGGGCTCTGTTCTAAATAGCACTTTCCAGGTATTACCTCATTCACTCCTAAAACAACAGTGCAAGAGAGGTACTATTATATCCCCAGGAAAATGAACCCAGAGCTGGAGTAGCTGGTCTAAGTCCTCACGGCTCATAAATGGCAGAAGCAGGATTTGAACCCTGGTGGTCTGGGTTAACATAAGTCTGGTCCAGTCTCAAGGGTCTTGCCAGGGTTTCCTTTACTGCTTTAGAAGTCACAGTTCAACTCTCCGGGGTCAGGAGTTGTAAACACCATTGCAAATCTTGTTTCTCTTCCCCTAAACTTCTCAGGAAATTTCCAAGGGTAGAAAAAAAAATTAAAGAGAGTCTTCAAGTTCAGTTCCACAGAGATACAATTCTAAGAGCAAGACCCATGTGAAATCAAATGGCCAAGGACCGTGGCCGTCCGCTGAAATCCGAGCTCTTTCTGCGGGATCACCAGTCTCCACGCTGGAACCTGCAGGAACTGTCTCCTCTTCCTTCAGGGAGTTGGCAGAATGCTGGTAAAACAACCACCGCTAACTAGTGGCTGCAAACCGGGGCAGAAAAAAAAGTCAAAGTTATTCCATTGGAGGGAACAACATCTGCTCTTTCTGGTGGCCTTCTTAAGTCGGGGCGGGGGTGGGGGGACCCCTGAGTTAGGGTTTAGAGTTACTTCCACTCTCAGGAAGGGAGGGAGGAGGGAGGAAGGAGGAGGGAGGGAGGAAGGAAAGAAAGAAGGAAGGAGGGAAGGAAAGAGGGAGGAAAGGAGGGAGGGAAGGAGAGGAGGGAGGAAGAAGTGGGGGAGGGAGGGAAGGAGGGAATGGAAGGAAGGAAGGAAGGAAGGAAGGAAAAAAGGAAGGGAGGAAGGAAGGAGGGAGCAAAGAAGGAAGGAAGGGAGGGAGGTAGGAAGGAGGGAAGGAAGGAGGGAGGGAGGGAAGGAAAGAGAGAGGGAAGGAAGGAGGGGAGGAAGGAGGAAGGAAGGAAGGAGGGAGGGAGGAAGGAGGGAGGGAGGGAAGGAAGGAGGGAATGGAAGGGAGGAGCAAGGAAGGGAGGAAGGAAGGGAGGAAGGAAGGAAGGGAGGAAGGAGAAGGGAAGGGAGGGAGGAAGGAGGGTAAGAAGGAAAGGAGGGAGGGAGGGAGGAAGGAAGGAAAGAAGGAAGGAAGGAGGGAAGGGAGGAAGAAAAAGAAAAGAAAAAGGAACAAAAAAGTCAAAGGAAAAAGGTTCAACTGCTCTCTGCTCAGGTGTTTAGAAAAAAATAGCAGAGAAAGGCCAATGTGAGGGTTGTGTCTCCAGGTTCCCGGCCACCACACCTCCTGAGGGGGCCATTTGCCAGCATGCTGCACCCAAGGTAAGGATGTTTGAACTCTGAAGTCCTCCCCTCAGTACGAGGAAACTCACCTTCAAAGCACTTACTTCCCCTCTAGAGAAAGCCATTCTGACTTCCTTAATCATCTCCTTTTGTTCTCCCTAACTGCCCAAGACAACTGCAGAAAGGGTCTAGGTCCTATTTTCCCCCGGGCTGTGCCCTGCTCTTTCACTCGCAAATGTTAGGCTTTAGGCCCCTGGATCCGACCTAACTGCTAACTGCGTGAACTAGGTACAGGGGAGAAACATGGAGGATGTATAGCCCACGTTGGTGCATGCTTAGGATTTGGTTGGTTTTTCTGTTTGTATTACTTCTCAATCACTACAATGTTACTTACTTTCCATAAAGTAGCAAATCTACTCCCTGTCTGCTGTTACTATTCTAGAACTGCTCCTTCCAGGGGAAAAAAAGTTAAGAGACTCAAATATCCTCAGAGATGTTACCTAGCATTTAGTCTCTTGAAAATGTACATATTAGCACTTAGAAATATAACATATTAAAAAAAAAAAAGATTAGCTGTCTAATTACAGATTTCACACATAATCTGTCAATTGGCTAAATATGTGCTGACTGTCATTAAGCTGTTCAGTGAAAGATGGGTAGAGGGCTGGCCTGCTGCTTCTCTCAGAAGTATAAGGAGTTGTCTTTTAAAAGAGAGATTTTTGAGTAATATCCATATTCTCACTTTTCAAGGCGGCTTGTTAGCTCCCAATTCAACTTTCTTTTGAGCTGCTAATTTACGCTATGATGGTATTTGATTTAAAAAAAAAAAAAAAAAAAAAAAACCAACAAACTCACTGGCCCCCTTTCAGATTTATTAAATCAAAATCCAAAGCAATTGACTTTTGCAACTTCTTTCTTTTTTTTTATTAAAAAATTTTTTTCAATCTTTATTTATTTTTGAGAGAGAGAGAGAGAGAGAGAGAGAGAGCATAAGCAGGGGAGGAACAGAGAGAGAGAGGGAGGCACAGAACCTGAAACAGGTTTCAGGCTCTGAGCTCTCAGCACAGAGTCAGACATGGGGCTTGAACTCATGAACCGTGAGATCATGACCTGAGCTGAAGTCGGACTGAGTCACCCAGGCGCCCGAAAATTTATTTCTAGTATCTATTGCAGTGAATCCTTTGCTACAAGCATAGTATTCCTCCATTGGAAACCTCTGAAATGTGAACCGTGGTCTTCAAGACCTGGCCAACAGTGTAATCTGAGGTCACTCTTTTCATCTTTCTGGCTCTTAATTTTTGTGTCTGTAAAGTGATACAGTTGCTCTAGATAATCTCTAAAATCTTTCCCAAATCTATGTCCTGTGATGAGTCTATGTAGGACAATTCAAAAGCTTATGTCTCTGAGTCAGTTTGAGATTTGATAATAATAATGTACATTTTAACAGCCCCTCCACATCTTAAAATGCTTCCCCTTTATATATCTCACCTGAACCTGATAGTGTTGAAGATAGAAAGTGCAAGGATTACCCTGGTCATTTTACAGATGATAAAACAGGTTCAGGAAAATAAAATAAAATAAAATAAAATAAAATAAAATAAAATAAAATAAAATAAAATAAATTCTGGTGCCAGACCAGAATCTTGGTGTTCAGATAAATTACACCGTTTCATATTTACATGCATTTTTATCTGACCACAATCAAAATAACAATATAAAACCAGTATGATCAAAAGTTCACTTTTGTCTCACGTGTTTCCAGGAACACTTGTAAAAACACAATTTTTAAAAAGTGGTGGTTATGTTTACAATATTGGCTTAAAGTTTTAAAATTCAGATTATGAGTTTTTCTTAACCACCACCCTCCCATCCCTTTGCCTATTCTTTGGCAACAAAGATAATATCACGTGCTTACCGAAATAGTTTCCCATTTTTTCCAGACCCACAGCTAAACTACGTTTCCCAAGCTTGTTATAGACGGATTGGGACCTCAGGACTGAATTTTGGCTAAGGGAATATGAGTACGAGGGATGTACATCACTCCCAGAGGGGATCTGTTAAAACTCCCTGTGCTCCATCATCCATTCTTTTTCCTGATTCTGTGGTGACTTTGGAGGCCACAAGGGGAAGATAGCATGACTGTTACATGAAACAATTTGGCTCCTTCAAGGAATATAAGGAGCATTGCCCTACATTCCCAGTCCCAAACCCATCAATCTCATTGGACCATATCATCAGAATTAAACTAGTAACTGTTAAAACTACTGAGATTTTGAGGGAGTTTGTTATAGCAGTTGAGCTATTCTGATTAGTAACCCTTTCATTTTAATGTTTATTTATTTTTGAGAGAGAGAGAGAGAGAGAGAGAGAGAGAGAGCATGAATGTGGGAGGTGCACAGAGAGAAACACACACAGAATCTGAAGCAGGCTCCAGGCTCTGAGCGGTCAGCACAGAGCCTGATGTGGGGCTTGAATTCACAAATGGTGAGATCATGACCTGAGCCGAAGTCAGCAGCTTAACCGATTCAGCCACCCAGGCGCCCCCAAAACACTCTTAAATTATGTATATTGTCTTTTTGAAAAAAAATTTTTTTAAAGATTTTATTTTTAAGTGACCTCTATGTCCAAGGTAGGGCTCAAACTCAGAACCCCGAGATCAGGAGTTGCATATTCCACCGACTGAGCCAGCCGGGCACCCCTGTATGTTGTTTTTCTACTTTTTTCTATTTATTTGTTTGTTTGTTTGTTTGTTTGAGTATAGGTGACACACAATGTTACATTAGTTTCAGAGGTGCAATATGATCATTTGTGTCGCCTTAGAAGTGGTTTCTCTGCAAATTACACATCATCATTGACTCACTTACCTCCTCCCAAGGCAAAACAAATACCTTAGAACATTTCTTCAAGGATATTGTACACTATTGCTTTTGAATTTTAATATCCTCTCTATCTCTATCTGTATCTCTAGTACCTAGGTCTAGACAGAGATAGAAATATCTAGGCATAGATACTCAGGTCTTGGTAGAGATAGAGAGATGTAGAATATATATGTGCACACACAGAATACATGAACACATTTATACATACATATAAGCCCACAGACCTTATTGTTGGTTTATGTAATGAATATTCATTTTAGATTTGTCCACATATTTATTACTTTCATTGTTCTTTTATCCATTTCCATGACTGCAACCTTCTCTCTAATTTTCCTTCTGTCTAAAGAACATCCTTTGGAATTTTTTTTTAATGTTTATTTATTTTTGAGAGAGACAATGAGATGGGAGTGTGAGCAGGAGAGGCAGAGAGAGAGGGAGATACAGAATCCAATGCAGGCTCCAGGCTCTGAGCTGTCAGCACAGAGCCCAACTCGGGGCTCGAACTCATGGACTGTGAGATCATGACCTGAGCCAAAGTAGGATGCTTAACCAACCGAGCCACCTAGGTACCCCTGGGATGATGATGATGATGATGATTATAGGTCTACTGGTAGCAAAATGTATCTGCATTTCTGTTTTGCTTTGTTTTGTTTTGGTCAGGAAGTTTTTTTTTTTTTCTCCCCAGCTTTATTGAGAAACAATTGACACATAACATCATGTAAATCTAAGGTAGAAGGGGCACGTGGATGGCTCAGTCGGTAAAGCATGTGACTCTTTGATCTTGGGGTCATGAGTTTAAGCCCCATGTTGGGAGTAGAGCTTACTTAAAAAAAAAAAAAGTGTACAGTGTGTTTGAAACATTTATAAATTGCAAAATGATTACCACCTTAGTATAAGGTATCACCTCCATCCTTTTACATAGTTACTATTTCTTTCTTGTGGTGAGAACATTCGAGATGACTCTCTTAGAAAAAAAATCAAGTATTATTTGCTATACAGTATTACCAGCCATCATCACCAAGTTGTGGATTAGATCTCCAAATTTATTAGTCTTAAAACTGGAAGTTTGTTCCCTTTGACCAGTATGTTCCCATTTTTCCCACCCTCAACCCTGGTAGCCATTACTTTACTCTCTGTTAAAACTGAGTTTGTGTCTTTTAGGTTCTGCCTGTAAGTGATATTAGACAATATTTGTCTTTCTCTGACTTATTTAGCATAATGCCCTCAAGTTCTATCCAAGTTGTTACAGACAACAGAATTTCCTCTTTTCTCACGGCTGAATAATATTTCATTGTATGTGTGTACTACATCTTGTTTTCCATTTGTCCGCTGGTAAACACTTAGGTTTCCATATTTTGGTGAGTGTGACTGCTGTTGCAATGGGAGCACAGACCTTTTTCTAAGATCCTGATTTCAATTTCTTTGGACATATCCATGAGATCATGACTTGAGCCGAGAGTCAGATGCTCAACCAACTGAGCCACCCAGGTGCCCCTCTCATTGTGATTTTGATTTGCATTTCCCTGATGACCCTGGGTATTAATGATGTTAAGCATGTTTTTGTATGTTGGCATTTGTATGTCTTCTTTGGAAAACTTTATTTATTTTCTCTGCCCATTTTTTTAAATTGGGGTATTGGTGGGTTTTTTTTTGTATTGTATTTTGTTTGTTTTTCTCTTTCTTTCTTTCTTTCTTTCTTTCTTTCTTTCTTTCTTTCTTCTTCTTCTTCTTCCTCTTCTTCTTCTTCTTCTTCTTCTTCTTCTTCTTCTTCTTCTTCTTCTTCTTCTTTTGCTATTGAGTTATATTTGTTCTTTATATATTTTGGATATGAATCCCTAATCAGATATATGATTTACAAATCTCTCATTGAGTAGATTGACTTTTCATTTTGTTGATTGTTTCTTTGTTGGGTAGAAGCTTTTTAGCTTGATGTATTCCCACTTGTTTATTTTTGGTTTCAACCTCTGTTCTTGAAGACTATAGAATTCCAGATTGGCACTTATTTTCTTTCATTTATTTCTTTCCTTTTAATATATTCCTCTCACCTTTGACTTTCTTTGTTGCTGTTAGAAATCAACTCTCAACTGGTCTTTTCTCTCTGGCTACTTTTAGATGTGTTCTTTCTCAATTTCCTTCCTTCCTCCTTTATTTCTTTTGCTGTTTTTATGCTTTCTGTTGTCCTTCCCCCACCCCCTTCTTCTTTTTTTCTTAAACTTCCTTTCTTTCCTTAATTTTGGATGTACTTAAGCATGGATTTCTTCTTGTGTTTCCTACTTGAGATTTGTTAGACTTTTTGAATGTGCAGTTTCATTTCTTTCATTGGTCTTGAAAGATTCTCAGCCAGTACTTTGAAAATTATCTTTTCTTTTGCATGTTCTCTGTCTTACTTGGCTTTGGTTTTCCAAACAAATGTGTGTTAAAATGTTTTATTTCATTTTCTTTAGGATTACACCTAAAGTATGTCAGGCTTTTCGTAGCATTCTCTGTCAACATTCCCTCTTCTGTATTATCGTTTCTTTTGACTTTCCATCCTTTCTTCGGGATAATAGTTTCTGATTGACCTTCCATTTCATCAATTCTCTCTTTAAGCTGTTTCTTACCTGTTGTAAAGCCCATTTATTGAGTTATTTTCTATTTACAATTCTTTCAAAATTTGTCTATAACACTTCACTTTCTAGTTATATGTCAACATTTTCCATTTGAAGTTTAATTGTATAATAAACATGGTTGTTTTATGGTCTGTGCCTGATAATTTAGTGTCAGAAGTTGTTTTAGGTCTCTTTCTGCTTATTATTTTACTGATTCTTGTTTGCATTCTTTTCTTTTCTCATGAGATTAGTTATTTTTGATTGTGTGATGAATGTTGTATTTGAAAACCAATTAGTAGAAATTATTTTGGACCAAGATGATCTTATCTTTCCCCAGAAAGGATTTTCATTCATTCCTATTAGTCACTGAGAGGCACCCATCTGGGATCACCTTAATCCAGTTTAAGGATTTAGCATTTTCTCATCTCTTAAAACCTTGCTGTAGACAGTCAGAGAGCTACTTTGCTTCTGATTTATCCTTGTACTGGGAAGGCTCAGCCTTTGAGGTCAAAGTGAGTGTGGTAAGTTCCCAACCTTGATGGGCCCTGGACTACAACCAGTTTTATGAGCCAAAAGTTCACCTTGGACTTTCTGTTGACTTTTCTTGACTGACAAATTCGCACAGGGAGAAAGCAGACTCAAATGTCAGGTTTACTCTCTGAAGTAAGGTAGTAAGGTTCATCTTTTCTAAAATTTTAATCTGGCATGACTTGACTCTTATTAGATCATGACGATTGATATAAGAAGTGGTATAGCTTGGGGGCACCTGGGTGGCTCAGTCAGTTAAGCATCAGACTTCAGCTCAGGCCATGATCTCACAGTCCGTGAGTTCGAGCCCTGCGTCAGGCTCTGTGCTGACAGCTCAGAGCCTGGAGCCTGCTTTGGATTCGGTGTCTCCCTCTCTCTCTGCCCCTCCCCCACTCACTCTCTGTCTCTCTCTCTCTCTCTCTCTCTCTGTCAAAAATAAACAAACATCAAAAAAATAAAAAAATTAAAAAAAAGACGTGGTGTGGCTTAAAATGAACTCAGTTCTACCTTAGGCTGTGCCCTTATCTATACTTTCATGCTTTCCTCAAAATTTGAGCCTCATGTAAATTTTTCTATGCATATTTCTAAGACCAATTTGAGGTCATTTTGTCACCTATCTTAATATCTATTAAAATACGATTAGAGGAGAGTATCTATTCATGGTGGATTTGAGATAAACAGTACTAACCAGAGGCACAATGATGAAGTGGTCGAGTGAGACTGGCATCAGAGAGACATGTATTTTACCTTAGCTTGACCATCTGACTGCTTGTGACCTTGGACAGGTTGCTTATTCTCTCTAAACCATAGTTCGTCTTTCATAAGGGCAAGTGAAGTCCAGTTTGCAAGACTCCTAGATGGTACTCGTGCTGCCGAAGTGCATTTCACTGACTTCAAGACTGGAAGGATGCGTTTGTGCTTCATAATCTTAAGAATATTTCAGAGTAAGAGCCTATTGGTTTAGCTATTATTTTACATTCTAAATTTAAGTGACTATTGAATCCTTCACAAGACCCAGATATGGATCTTCTATTGTAGTTTGAAATAGCCTTATTGGTTGGGTGTATAGGTAATGAGTTCCTTAAAAAGAGGTATAAAGGGGCTACACGCAAACAGAAATCACTTAAGATGGATTAAATGACTGGGGCGCCTGGGTGGCTCAGTCGGTTAAGAATCCCACTTCAGCTCAGGTCACGATCTCACGGTTTGTGAGTTCGAGCCCTGCATTGGGAACTCTGGCTCACTGCTGTCAGTGCAGAGCCCTCTTCGGATCCACTGTTCCCCTCCCTCTGTCCCACCCCTGCGCCCACTCATGCTCTCTCTCTCAAAAATAAATAAAACATCAAAAAGAGAGAGAGAGAGATGGATTAAAAGACTTAAAAATTTAACGGGTTTATATTTATTTCAAAAATCAGTCTTCGATTAAGGTCTTCTAGTGAATGTTAAGATGACTTAAGTTGCTCAAATTAACAGAAAAGCTGATTCCTGTAATAGAGGAATTTATGATTAAAGGGGAAAAAAAAAGAGTAAAAGGGCTATAGTTTCTTCCCTAAGTTTTTTGAGATAGTTAAGATGCAAACATTTATTTGTGCAGAGAAGCCGAAGTTACGAAGTTACGGATAGAGTTAAATGTAAGGGAGGAGTTCCATTTCAGAAGGAAGACTGTTTCTACTTTGTCATCTTTAGTTACAGTCTCTCTACAACAAAAGAACTGCCAAAAATTCTTGGGAACACCATTCCTGACTGAATAACGAGTAGGAAACAGAGCTCCATCCAAGGGAAGTAGTATCATAGGCTGCTGAGTCAAAGCCTTTCCTCTTAATTTTGTACCTGGGGTCTTTTCACACTTAAACCTCCATTCGCATTATCATGGTCCCTGACTCCAAGAAGCTCAAAGAGGACGTTCTGCCACACAGGATTTTTAAGATCGCTTATTTTCCCTCCCTTGCCCAACGCTCGCATATGTTTACGAAGCCACGGAAGCCTTCATCTAATGCACAAATTCTACAAAATTCCCTAAAACACTTTATCCACACGTCCCCTCCCCCTCCACCCCCCCCCCACCCCCCCACTCTTCCTCTCTCTCACACGCACTTCTTTTCCATTTGGCTTGGAACCTCAACCAGGAAGCTAGGACGGCATTAGATACCATTTTAGAGTAACTTTGATGGTGAAATTAGTACTGTTGTTTTGGGTGGGAAGAGGCACCACCATGGCTGCAGGTGTGGCTATGACTTGGGAAGTTGTTGTTTCCTCCTGATTATCTGCTCCCAAACACAAGACTCTCCTGGTCCTCTGGCCTTGCTGAGATGTAGACAAGAAGCCTAAGAATCATGCCCTGTTTGAGGATTCCTTATGCTTAATGTTGGTGATAGCCCAAGACTAGGCACCTATGCTATCTATTCCTTAAGTCCTATTTCATGACTCAACGAATTTCCTGAGCAGTTTCTTTGTTACGCGTGCTTTGTTAAGATCTGAAGACGTGGTGTTAAACAGGACAGATTCATATTCTCATGGAATTGAACGTTTAAATAGAGGTTGGCAAACTTTCTCCGTAGAGATCGAGAGGGCAAATATTTTCACCCATGGAGCCCTTATAGTCTCCGTCACAGCTACTCAGCTCCCCTCACGGGGGCACAAAGGCGGTTGCAGACAACACAGAAGTGAGTGAGCGAGCTTGTGTTCTGACAACATCGCATGGACGGGCTCTGAAATTCGAGTCTTACATAACTTCCATGTGTCACAAAGTATCATTCTTGTACAGGGTGGGAGAGCATACCAGGGCCCACCTGGATTGAGGGGTGGTAGCTGATGTTTGGGCTGAGGTGGAAAGGATGAATGGGAGTCAGTTGACTCATCCACTGCTTTGTGGCTTAGAAGCGCTTTCTAAGAAACTTCTGTGGCAGAATGTAGGTTTTCAGTTTCTTGGTCCATCTCTCTACAATCCACTCAGACCTGTTGCCCCCTGTCTGTGCCTCACGGAATCTGGCTTTCTTCTCTTGTGTTGTTTTCTTTGCCAGAAAACAGCGTTAATGTGTAAGAATTTGAATCACAGTTGGGACTTGAATAAAACCAGTTATCACGGCCTTTTAGATTTACAACATATTCTGAGGGACCATGAAATAATAAAGCTGGATTAGTAGTTGCACCCTGTAGAATACCAAAGATGCTAAATCTGATAATTTTTCTGTATACTTAGAACACTGGTCTCATTTGTTGTTGTTGTTTTTAATTTTTTTTTTTTTTGGTTTTGTTTTGTCAGCTGTTATTTGTCAGGTTATTAGCAGAAACTAATATGTGAAATGGGGAATTACTCTAACGCAGACCAAAGGAACAAAATCCACACTAGACTACCTTTAAACCAATATTCAGGGGGAAATATGCTCATTTATTTTAATTCCCCCAGTGTTAGTGCTATATGCCATAGGCTTCCTGCCCACCTTAAAAACTGAGCATAATGAATCCTGGGGCAGGGAAATGAATCGACTTCATGGTTAGCATGAGTCTCCTAAAGTGCCTCTTGTGTCTACTTTTCATGACAGGGCTAGCTGCTTTTTGGCAATCAGCAAACTGCAGAAACAATTCTATCCAAAGTGAGTCATCGCTCCGGTGACCAGAAACGGGACTCTCCCTTGGGAGTCTCCTTCAGTTGTTGTGTGTGTTTCTTGCTGTTGTTGTGTTGGATCCTTTGAAATCATGCTTTTATGCGAAAATGCCACTGATCATTTTAGTCTTTAGATGATGCAGACGGGGCATGTGTCCTGGAAAGCCTTAGCCGCTGTCAGGCTAATCTGAAACTCGGCAACCTCACTGAGGTGATTCTACTCAACACAACCGCTGGGCAGACAGAGTCAGACATCGACCACAAATACCTATTTGCAAACAGTATGTCTTAACTTGTGGCACCTTAGCCAGGCACCGTGATAGGCACTTAGGTATATTAGCTAATGAATCTTTACGACAAAATATCAAGGCAGAGGGTTATTGAAATGTAGTCATTAAGAGCAGAGACAGGGTTCGAGACCACCTAGTTGTGTCGGGTGGCAGTTGTGTGACCTTGGGCAGTAATTTAATGCTCTGTGCCTCAGTTTCTTCATCCGTACAGTGGCATAAGGTTGTTGCGTCGTTTCTGGGACAATGTATGATGCAGTTGTGATGATTATGGAAGATCATTTTTAAGGTGCTGATCACAGAACCTGGTACCTGGTAAGCCCTAAATACAAGATAGCAACTATCACCCTCACCTTAACAGACAGGGAGCTCAGGTACGAAGTGTTCCCCTGACTTGCCCACACCCACAAAGGTAGTCAGAGAGCTGAGATTTGAACTCAGTCCGCCTCAAGAGTCCTTGTGCTTCACAGCTATGTTATTTTCTCCCTCACTATCCCCCACGCTATTATTATCTATAATTAATGGTCTCAGCACAAGCCAAAGGAAATCCTTGCCAGGCACACAATGCGGGGTGTGTGCACATGGCCGCAAGGAATTATTTTTAGTCACAATCACAGACAGGAAGAAAAACCACTGTGAGGATGAGGAACTTTGGATACAAAGTTATCAAGATCTACAACTTACACATTGGTTACCAAAAATTACCCCTCTCTCCCCTCCACAACCCACACCACATACCAGGGGACTAGGTGATTAAAATAGATTTGTGCCGAATAATTTATTGTTCATGAGAGCTTTTCCCTGAAGTGGAACCACAACAACAAACGCTTCGGATTTTAACTCAGAACTCTTAATCCGAACCCACTGACACCTAGAATACATTTGATCGGGTGTAGCATTCATGAAGTCCTAGAACACGAGTACCGTGTTTGGAGGTGTATAATTTCGTGTGTTTTTCTCAGGAGAGAGGCTATGATCACCATTAGTCCTTCTAGTCCAGTCACAGTTGTGGTTCCTCAGGAAGCCCGGGTAGCAGCTGGTTCATACGAGGTCCCTCCTTACTTTCTCTGCTTCCTGACTCTACTCCTGTGCCTGCTCATTCAAGAGGGCAGAGACATTTCATTTAGGATAAAAGTATCCAATACATATGCTCCATGTGTAATAAGCAGTTAGAGAGTGTTAGTTAAATCTAGATTGAAATGATGTTAGGATGTAGTTCAGGAGTTGGTCAACTGTCGCTGTTTACAACCTGTTTTTGTAAATAAAGTTTTATTGGCACACAGCCATACTCATACTCACTAATTTACATATTGCTTGTGCCCACTTTCCTACTACAAGGGCACAGTTGAGTAGTTTTGACAGAGCTCATGGGCCTCGAGGTCTAAAATATTTACTATCTGGCCCTTTCCAGAAAATGCTTGCCAACCTCAGATGTAGTTGAAAGAATCTTGGCATCATAATCAGGGTGAGCTTGAGGTCTGGCTCTTCTATTATGTGTATGACCTTGCACAAATCATTTAATTTTTAACCTCAGTTTTTCAGGTACAACAGGGGGATAACTCCCAGTCACTTCCTCTGCTTTCTACAGTTCTTATCATCAAGATCAAACACATTAATGAATGCAAGTGTTAAATGTGCATTATTTGTTTTATTAGAAATAAGATCATCATCCGTAGGTTGTCCACACATGGTGACACATTATTTCTCAGAAAGGGGCAGAGAAAAATAATTTTGAGAAACCAAACACAACAGCAAACACATACGATGCCACACAATTGTTACTCTTGGTGGAATTTCTCCCCAAAGCAACGGATGATTTCATGTTAAGGTTTAGGGAGGAAAAACAAATGTTTCCTGAATAAATTGCCAAAAACTGAAATACTAAATAGAAATAACAAGCCCTAAATACATTTTCTCATTCAAATGTCTGTTCAGTTGAGATTTTGTCCTTGATTTTAGGCCTTGCTGTTCATGGTCAGAGACAAGGAAAGGCTGAGATAGTGTGGCTTATAAAATACGAGGAGGGAGGGCGCCTGGGTGGCACAGTCGGTTAAGCGTCCGACTTCAGCCAGGTCACGATCTCGCGGTCCGTGAGTTCGAGCCCCGCGTCGGGCTCTGGGCTGATGGCTCAGAGCCTGGAGCCTGCTTCCGATTCTGTGTCTCCCTCTCTCTCTGCCCCTCCCCCGTTCATGCTCTGTCTCTCTCTGTCTCAAAAATAAATAAACGTTAAAAAAAAATTTTTTTTAATAAAAAAAATAAAAATAAAATAAAATACGAGGAGGGTGAAATAGTAGAACTTCTCAGCTTTTGAATTTTATTTTTTTATTTTTTATTTTTTATTTTATTTTTTCAACGTTTATTTATTTTTGGGACAGAGAGAGACAGAGCATGAACGGGGGAGGGGCAGAGAGAGAGGGAGACACAGAATCGGAAACAGGCTCCAGGCTCTGGGCCATCAGCCCAGCCCAGAGCCTGACGCGGGGCTCGAACTCCCAGAACACGAGATCATGACCTGGCTGAAGTCGGACGCTTAACCGACTGCGCCACCCAGGCGCCCCATTGAATTTTAAAAGGCATCTTATATTTGTGACTATCTTTAATGAATGCTTGAAATTGAAAAAGAAAATGGTGTGGCCTTATGTACCAGTTTTTGTGAAAAAGGAATGAATGGTTTATCCATGATCTCATGTATCCGCTCAATAGCTGCTTAAGTTAAAGGAAAGTTTTGAATTTTCCTGAAAAAAAATTAAATAGTACCCTCTCTCCCCATAACTCAAGGATTACTAGAGAAATTTTAAAAAGTACTTTTTCTCTGTAGTGAATGATAGCATGATACAGTCTTTTAGTTTCACTGAAATAAATGTGGTTATTTCTCAATTATTTAGTTTTATTAATGATATGATATAGTTTTGAACCAAATAATGTTTTAAGTTACCTGCTTCTTCCCTGTTAGAAGAGTGGTACAAGAAGACCAAATCAGGGAGAAAAAATTCACCTCTGGGCAGTAAAGAGTTAGTAATCAAGGAGTTGACAGGGTGCTTGCAGATTTAAGCATTGCTTTTTTTGTTGTTGTTTATTTATTTATTTTGAGATAGACAGAGTCAAACAGAGGAGAGGCAGAGAGAAGGGGACAGAGGATCTGAAGCGGGCTCTGTGCTGACAGCAGATAGCCTGATGCTGGGCTTGAAGTCACAAACTGTGAGGTCGTGACCTGGGCCGAAGTTGGACGCTTAACACCCCAGCCACCCAGGTGCTCCACGACTTATGCATTTCTGAAACAAATTCTACAAATATGAGCTAGATTACAACCAGATTGCAACTAAATTAAAGCTAAATGCAAATACACAAAATAATTTTGATGTGATTACCAATTTCTACTTTCACCTAGAAGGGGGACCAGTGTAACATACTGGGAAGAAAGTGGGCTTGGCTCTTGTCTCCATCTTGAGAAATTTACCTATTGGAAGATAATAATATGTCATGAAGAACCGAAGGGAGGGGGTGCCTGGGTGGCTCAGTCAGTTAAGCTTCCAACTTCGGCTCGGGTCATGGTCTCACGGTTCATGGCTTCGGGCCCTGCATCTGTCTCTGTGCTAACAGTTCAGAGCCTGGAATCTGCTTTGAATTCTGTATCTCCTTCTCTCACTGCCCCTCCCCTGCTCGCATTCTGTCTGTCTTTCTCTCTCTCAAAAAATAAAATAAAATGTTAAAAAAACAAAACAAGAATCAAAGGGAGGATTGGAGAACTACTCTCACATCTGACAAGTCTAAAGTCAGTACTTGAGGAGCAGAGAGCAGGACTCGACTGACAGCGTCCACGCCCTGCAGTGGGAACAAATTCCAGACACTTTTTTCTGTCCTCACATTACTTGGTTCAAACGCAAGCCCCCAGAGAATGACTAGATACAGCTTGGCTTGCACGTCTAACCCTTGCACGTCTAACTAGGGGTAAGGCAGAACACTTTGATGGCGGTGCTCTGAGAGACAGCTAGACTCCGAAGGAAATCAGGGGGCTGCTAGCGAAAGAAGACGATGTGGAGGTGGGGTCTCCAAAACAGTAACAGACACAGTCCTGCCTGCCTCCTCAGGTTGTTAAAGTATCAAATATGGCAACGTATGTAAACTGTGTATCACAGAGGGTTCTACTTTAAAACAATAGCTGAAAAGTGGCCTCAATCTAGCCTCTTTTAACCAGCAGAAGGTGATAAAACATACCACCAAAGTGGGGAAAGAGACTTACGCTCCCTTCAACTCAAGGCATAGCTAGATTTTGTTGCCTGAAACGGAAGCCACTTGAGCACAGCTAGCAAAGCATTCCTTACCATACTCTGTATCTGTCCCAGCGCCCCAAATCCATGCTGGATTCAACTAGACTATGTACGTACACAGCCACCCTCTTCTGCCTGAGTGCTGACTTCACGAAGACCTCAGTCCTGGTTTCCACCACCACTGCCGTCTTCCCGAAGTCATTTAGAAATAGGAAGTCCCCCAGAACAACTGGGTGGGACGAAGGGGTCATGGGAACCTGAGACACAACTCTGAGAGACGGTGACCATTTGTTGCATTTTGTTGAGTTAGGAGATCGAGTTTTCCTGTAAGCAAGGCATTGTAAGCAATGGCGGAGACGGAACACTCATAGTCCTACAAATTAGGAATTGTAGATTTTCTTCCGCTCCATCAACTTACAGCATCAGAGAATCAGGCAGTGGGGATGGAAGAGTGACAATCACCAGAAATCGGGGTGTAGAGAACATTAGCCAGTCTGTACTCCAACTATATAGGTCAGTAACGACGGCTTGACCAGCAGCAGGCAGAAAGCAGGTGGAACCGATAATTATTTGCTTTGCACGTACTGGATCTGGGAAGCTCTCCTTTCATTAACAACACATAAGGGTAAAGAATTGTGACCGTGGCCTGTGAAAACCGTTACAGAACCAGGCAGAGTTGACTTTTAGGACTGGTGAGGCGTTGTAGTTGAAAGTTCTTTATGACTGGGGGGAAACATTGAGTACAAAAAGGGAAGCTAATCCAGAGAAAACAGCGGCAGAGCGGGCGTCTGAAAATGACCTACTGAAGGATCCCGAGGACATTTTAGAACATGGTTTGGCCTGAACGAAAAGCTCTGTATCCTATATAAATATGCAGTTTGCGCGGCAGGATCCCCTTCATACAATGTCGACACTTATAACCGATCTGTCTGCTCTGCTCTCTCTAGCTTTGGTTCCTGGGCAGGTGCTTCAGGACCCCCGCTTCCCCTCTTTCTAGCCATTCTTACCCCAGGCCCTGTGTAGGATTTTATTGGGTTGACTACCAGCACCCTTCAAGTGGTTCCATATGCCAACCCTGGCGTAACTACCCTTTCCGCTGATCCTTCACTGAGGGTTCCAAGTCTTTTCAGACTTTTAATCTGGGTTCCTGTGTCTTTTCCCCCTTGGCTGCTCGTGGCCTAATAGCCTTTCTTCCCCCCGTGGCTCTGTTTCATAGCCCTGCTCGAAAGCAGACGCTCTGGCTCCTTCCGCAGCGAACACTGCCAGTTTCATGGCATTTTCTTGCTGCTTTTGGCTGTAACTCTCAACTTTCCAAGGCCCAATTGTAAGACACCATGTGGGACAGACCCAAGAGGAGGGATGTGGTGGGTGGGGGAAGGGCATGTTGTGTAGAACATGTGAAACGAGACTGAATTTATTCTCAAGGCACAAGTCACATTTTTCTATCAGCTTGGTTTTTGCACAATTCAGATGTCAATTGATTAGAGCGAACACTTTCCCTGTGGGATGGGAAGAGTATTTTTCAGTGGAGATTGTCCTTTTAAGGAATGAAATTCGAGGAGCCCACTTTCGGCAAATGCTCTGTCTTTAATCTTTTTTCTGTTTACCTTCCAGTCGAGAGGCAAGCTGCCACCTCCCTGCACATCACCTTTCAGTTGTTTCCAACGGCCTCTGCAGTGCCCACACTGTGTCCCTGATTTCCCATTTAGAATGTGGACTATTTAACTGTGAGAACAGGATACCCTTTTAATACACACATTTCCCTTTTTCCCTCTCCCCTCCCCCATAGGCAAAGTCCTCCCCAATGAAAGAGGCCCGGTGGATGGGTCAGTAATTTGAAAAATGAACATCAACTGACCAGGTCAGCTCTAAGAAGTAAGGGGGAGTACCCGCTGACTCTTTACTGTAAAGCAAAATGGAATGAGAGTGTAGATCACCGCCGAAAGCACTGAGGAGGGTCAAGACGGAGAGCAGTGGTCAGCCTGCGTGATGTTGGGTACACCCCTTCTCTGGGTTATAGCTTTATACCAGTGGTTCTCAAGTGCAATGATTTTGCCTCTCCAGGGATGTGTGACAATTTTGGGAGGCATTTTTATCTGTCACGGGGTGGGTATGGTACCACCATCTAGTAGGTAGAGGGCCAGTGATGTTGCCAAATGCCCTATAATGCACAGAACAGCCCCCTGTGGGCTGTGGGGCCTACAGTGTCTCCTCTTGGTTTTCTGGAGTCAAAAGTACCTTCTAAGTTGATCGACTCGGATCCCAACTGGAAAGGAAAGAAAAAGACATAGAGCATCTCAGTTGTGTCTGTACCTCTCAACTTTCCAAGGCCCAATTGTAAGACACCATGTGGCCTAGCCTCAAGAGTAGGGATATGGTGGGCGGGGGAAGGGCATGTTGTGTAGAACATGTGAAAGGAGACTGAATTTATTCTCAAGGCACAAGTCACATTTTTCTATCAGTTTGGTTTTTGCACAATTCAGATGTCGATTGATTAAAGCGAACACTTTCCCTGTGGGATGGGAAAAATATTTTTCAGTGGAAATTGTCCTGCTATAACCCAGTATGTCTATACTATGTCTGATACACACACACACACACACACACACACACACACACACACGTGTATATGTTATATACTTTCTTCACTTCCCTGCCCACACCCTGCCCCACAGACCTCATTCTCACCCTTATCTTCACCTCTGGCCATTGTTTTTCAATACTGTGTCCCACAAAGCAGACAGAGCCCCTTTCTGAGGTTGGTTCCAAAAAGAAGAATACCTTTCAAAGGGACAGCGTGTGACATTTTAAGTCAGTCAGTCATCCCAGGTACAGAAACTCACAGGCTACGTGTTGTTCAGTATTAATGTGATTTCATTGTAATACCATGGCCAGTATTTTACCTTTACCATCTCAGTTCTTAATTAGGCAGAGGTACTATAAAAAAAATAGGAGAGATGATGTTTATAAATCCTTTTGAGACTTAAAAGGGTATTATTTAGAAATAAATATCCTTGGTAATTATTTTTATGGTTTCTACAACTAGGTCTAGTTTGTGGATCTCTAACCCAAGGAGGGGATAGTGGGGCATCTGCTCTGAGTAAACAGAAGTTCACTGGATAAGCTACCAAGGTTATTGGTACATGGTGAGCAAAATCAGTGAATGCCATGACTCAGTGAATGCCATGACTTAGGACAAGATCTGCCTCCAGAGCACACATGTTCCCTGGAATTTGATTTTCCTTTATTTATTTGCCTATATTGAGAATTTCCTACTTTATGAACATAAGGGAAAGGAAGCAAAAATAATATGAAAACAGAGAGGGAGACAAACCATAAGAGAATCTTAAATACAGAGAACAAACTGAGGGTGGAGAGGCGGGGATGGGCTAAATGGGTGACGGGCACTAAGGAGGACACTTGTCCGGATGAGCACTGGGTATTATACGACAGTGATGAATCGCTAAATTCTATTCCTGAAATCATGATTACACCACATGTTAACTAACCTGGATTTAAATTTTAAAAAATTAAAAATTAAAAAAAAACAAAAACGAATTTCCTATTTTAATAATTAAGATACTGACGGTATAGGGCTGATAACTTAAATGTGTATATTTTATCGTGACCTTTTTTATTCAAACTTGAGGCGAAGCACAGTAGCTCTGACCTCAGGATAAACTTGTTGGGGAGTCCCATGCCCTAGGGTAAGTAATACCTCACTTCCTCCTCTCCCCCCGAAACTACATTCACCCCTGCTCCATCATCCTCCCGACCAGGTATTATGTAGGTAGGTGTGTTCAAACTCAACAGTTGCCAAATGAATGAAATCAATCTCTACAAGCCACCCACCCCCAACAAATATGCAATTAACTTACATCTATAGACTCACTGTAGTTTAGAATTACTATTTTGCTTTGATTTTGTTGCTCACGGTAAGTCTCTTCTTTGATAAGCAATAAGAGCTAAGATGAGACTATGTACTGTAATGGAAATAACATTGGATGGGGAGATGAAAATCTATCTCTGCTTGGTTATTCTCTAGCTCTGTGACCTCGGACAAGCCGTTTTACTTTGTGCCTTAGTCTCCTCATCTGTAGCATGGGTGAGATGGCCTCAAAAACTTCTACAGTGTTTCCAGATCCAAAACTCAAAATTCTATGACTTTGAGCAGGAGATGAAATGTAAGTTTCACAGAGATATGACAGATATTTATAACTGTTGTTTCTTATAGAAGAAAACACTGCACAAGCCCTCAGTTATGTAGTATATCTAATTCATAGACACACACACACACACACAATCCCAGATCTTGAGACAATTGGTTTCACTTAAATGTTCATCCATTTCTATGCCCTCCCCCAGCTCCACACCCATATTATGTTTATGACATAGTTTGAAGCTATTTGCCATGTGTCCACTAATGAAAATTTACAGAGGAGAGTGCTTTCTAGAATCTTACCCATTATGATTATGAAAATAAATTCTTCGGCTGTATAAAAAGACGCAAAAATAATGTGAATTTTCCACGAGAAACTTCAAAGTCTGATGGAGGAAGAAGGCAGGATGTGGTTCTATTTGTTTAAAACTGTTTAACTTTTTAGGTCCAAGGAGTGATATGAATACCAAAAGGAATGATTTCCAGGAGGAAGAGAAACTTTTGATGGTTGGCCTAATAAAATAAAACTACACATTAGTGAAACTGAATTCAAAGATGATTCCAACGCTGCTGCACACAGATGAGCCCTGTATCTGGATCGCATCCAAGCCCAACGGCTGCGCGCACTGTAACTACCATGTGTTATCTGCAAACCAGATCGTTTCTGTGCGGTAAAGACCAGCCAGCTTTCTTGGCCAAGCTGCTGCCATAAAACACACTACTGATTTGGTTTCTCGTGTTTTTTAAGGATATTACACTTTAATGCACGGTATACGTTGGGTCTCAAATTGTCCAGAGCGCTGTCGCAAATGACTGGTTGATGAACGTTTTGCCAGAATCGGGTCACATTTTGTCAAGTTGTTCTGTGTCACTGCAAATCATTGCTTTACGATGAGGACACTTTTTTTTTTTTTTTTAACTTTTAAATCTTATGTAAAAGAATACATTCTAAACATTCTCATTAGGAATAATCTGCCTTTAACAATTTACATGCATCAGCTGCCTTTTGATATCGGCTGTGAAAAGCAAAAGCATCATGGGATCTCTTAGAAGAACCGGAAAACTAAATGTCAGAACCGCATTCTTTGCACTGGGCTAGAGAGATTCCCACCTTGTATAAAATACCTACATTCCAACACCTAGTGTTTGCTTTGGAGACTTACAAAGAGTTAATACAGCTTGTTTGGCATCAGATATCGGTATAATGGGCTTTTACTGAAGTAATTAAAATTTGTTTATAATTAATACAGATGAATTGGTTTCTGCACAATAATAGTTAGGAGATTAACAAAGGCCACATTTTGGCAACAAGACTACATTCTTTTCCAAGTGCTGTGGGACCTTATCCAATGAATGTCTGTCCAATCCGGCTGATTCTTCAGAGATGCCATATGGCACGGCTATGCATTATGACTTTTTTTTTCTAAAAGGCAGCCATATGACATAACTGATCTTTAAAACGTTGTCAGAAGGCATTACCTGGGTAGGCTTCGAGCTGCTTTCCAAAAACTTAGCAAGCACAGGGGCTATTAATTATGAGCAAAAGAAATGTGCACGCGCACACTGGAAATTTGGCCTTCTTTCCTCTCTGGTCACAGCTGATCATGTCTCAAGCCGTCCTAACTGGGGAAGTAAGGAGTCTTCTTTTTTTTTCTCTCTCTTTTTTTTTTTTAAACTTAACAAAAGTGAAAAAAAATTCTTCTTTAAAACACATTTTCATTATAAAATGTCTGTATACTTGACCCTAACAGGCAAGTACTTGGCCACCTGTATGTCACTATATTTACTGATTTTCAACAACAACAACAACAACAACAATGCTATTTACAGCTAAAAATTTTTAAACAATGTTTAGGGTACCATGACTGAAAGAGAAAGAATTTTCTAGCTGTGGTGGCAGTTGATTTCTAGCTGACATCTACACCCTCTGTGTTCAATTTTGGATGGCAGAAAATGTAAATAGCTCAAATATTTTCTTTCTGATTTCCTCAGAAAATTAGTTTGTGCAAGGGGGAACATCCATTTTAAACTTTCCATTTTCGTATGTGTGCTAAGAACAAGTTGATGCATTAGTTTCCATTTATAAATACCCTACTGAAATTTGCAGAATAGAGGGGGAGAAACAGGGAATCGAGAGGAAGTCAATTAAATCAGTGGGGTCCACGCAGCTACGGCACCAGTGAGAACGTAAGTAAGACTGGGTGCTTACTCCCCCTAACCTACTGCTGCCATCTATCTATTCTGATATCATTTACTGGACTTCTCCATTTGCATCTCAAATTCAAGGTGAATTGAACTTGGACCCCCCTCAGTCTTTCTCTATCTCTATAAACAGCAACTCCATCCTTTTGGCAAATGAGTCCAAAAACCTTGCAGCCACCTCCGATGCCTTCTTCCTTCTCACCCCCGTCCAATCCACCAGCAGATTCTGTGAGCTCTAACCTCAAAACGTATTCTAACTTACCTTATTCCCTGCTACTTCCCCTGCTAGAAGCCTAGTCCTGGGCACTGCCATCTTTTCCCTCTGCCATTGTGCTAGTCTCCTGTTTCTCTGGTTCTGCCCCTCCACGCCTACAGTCTGTTTCTGTGACAGCAGCCCCAGTGACCTTGTCAAAGTAAATGTCAGACCATGTCAGTTCCCTGATCAAACTCCTCCCTCCACTGGCTTCCTAGCTCATTTTGAATAAAAGCCCTCACCAGGCCTTCCCAAACTGAGTCTCTTGTTTTTTTTCTAAACTCACCCCTACACTCTGCCTTGGCTCACCCCAGCTCCACACTCACTGGCCTCCAAAAGAGCATTGCGTAAGCATGCACCTTCTGCCTCAGGGCTTCTGCACCTACTATTTATTCTTTCAGTGATGTTTTGGGGTGGGGTCCAGCTGGCTTGTGAGAGTCAATGTTAAATTGTCATAGACTATGCCAGCCAGTTGTTAAGCCAGTGGTAGCTGGAAACCAGCCGAGGTGGAAATATTTACACCAAGGAAATCGGCAAACTCTAAACATCAGATCTCCTCATCCCATGGAGAATCTGTTGTTAAACCCTGACCAGAATCCCACTGTATTCTCTCCTCCTGGAGTGTTGCTCCTTTTCCTCCTCACCTTCTTTAGGTCTCCACGCAAGGCCTTGGAAGTGAGCCACTCTCAACTCCCTAGCTCTTATCTCTTCATTATTTTTCTCATTAACTGCTAATTTTGTAATTTTCATATTTATTTATTTATATTTTATTGTCGGTCTGTGCAATAGATATGGAATGAATGCGCAAATTAATTAATTAACGATCAATATATCTTCTGCTCTGCCAATAGCCAGATCATATCCATCAGAGTTCTCCCTTACCATATATTGCCTGAAGTGCTAGTTTTTTTTTTTTTTTCAACGTTTATTTATTTTTGGGACAGAGAGAGACAGAGCATGAACGGGGGAGGGGCAGAGAGAGAGGGATACACAGAATCGGAAACAGGCTCCAGGCTCTGAGCCATCAGCCCAGAGCCCGACGCGGGGCTCGAACTCGCGGACCGCGAGATCGTGACCTGGCTGAAGTCGGACGCTTTAACCGACTGCGCCACCCAGGCGCCCCTGAAGTGCTAGTTTTTAAAACTATTTATTTCGACATAATTGATTTTATTTGAAATAATCTTAATCTCATAGAAGAGTTGCAAGAATAGTATTAAAAAAAACCTTGTACATCCTTCACTCAAATTCAATAGCTATTAACATTTTGCCACTTTTGATCTATGTTTCTTTCTAATGATCTATTCATCATCTAATTAAAAAAATTTTTTTTAATCTTTATTTTTTTATTTTTGAGAGAGAGACAGAGTGTGAGCAGGGGAGGAGCAGAGAGAGAGGGAGACACAGAATCCGAAGCAGGCTCCAGGCCCTGAGCTGTCAGCACAGAGCCCGATGCAGGGCTCAAACTCACGAACCGTGAGATCACGACCTGAGCCTAAGTCAGACGCTCAACCGACTGAGCCACTCAGGCGCCCTTAATTTTTTGTTTTTAACCAGAATCACTTGAGGTATTTTGCCCACTTTATGAACATCTACCCATAAATGCTTTAGGTAGAATGTCCTCAGAAAAAGGCATATATATATATGTATATATATATATATACACACACACACACACACACACACACACACACACATATATATATATAACCACAGAATTATGGTCAACTTCAGGAAATTTAATACTTACATATTTAATATACAGTCCATATTTAAATTTTGCCAATCATTCCCCAAATGTTCTTGTAACAATTTCTTCTCTCCAGTCCAGTAACGGAAGTTGTGTTCAGTTTTGCCTCTTTCTTCTTAAAATGGGACCCACACAAGATAGTCCTGAAACAGCTTCTCAGTTTTTATTTTTTTTGGTCTTTTGTGACCTTTTGGAAGAGTATAGGTCAGTCATCAATATAGACTGTCCTTCAGTTTAGGTTTGTCTGATACGTCCTCTCGATTAGATTCAGGTTATGCATTTTTAGCAGAAATACTGCATATAAGACATCATGACCTTCTTAGTGCCTCACACCAGGAGGCATACAGTAGCAATTTGTCCCCTTACTGATGACACTTTGATTGATTAGTTAATGTCTTGTCTGCAGGTTTCTTCACTATGAAGTTATCATTTTTCTCTTTGACAAATTTTTTTAACGTTTATTCATTTTAGGGAGACAGAGTGTGAGCAGGGGAGGGGCAGAGAGAGAGGGAGACACAGAATCCAAAGCGGGCTCCAGGCTCTGAGCTGTCAGCAGAGAGCCCAACGTGGAACTCGAACTCACAGACCGTGAGATCATGACCTGAGCTGAAGTTGGATGCTTAGCCAACGGATCCACCCAGGTGCCCCATCATTTTTCTCTTTGTAACTAATAACTAACTTATAGAAAGATATTTTAAAACTGTATAAATATCTTACACCTCTTCAAACTCCCATCCAATTGTTTTACAATCTTTTGATGATTCTTGCCTTAATAAATTATCATTACGATAAATGCAAAATAGTGATGTATGTATATATATATATATATATATATATATATATACACACACATATATATACACATATATAAAGTTTATTTATGTTGAGAGACAGAGAGAGAAAACTGGGGAGGGGCAGAGGCGGAGGGAGAGAGAGAATCCCAAGCAGACTTTGCACTTTGAACATGAAGCCCGATGCAGGGCTCAAACTCATGAACCGTGACATTGTGACCCAAGCCGAAACCAAGAGTTGGATGCTTAACTGACTGAGTCACCCAAGTGACCCAAAATAATAATTTTTTAATTTATTTTTTTCTGGGGCACCTGGCTAACTCGGTTGGTAGAGCACATGACACTTCATCTTGGAGTCATGAGTTTAAGTCCCTGGTTGGGTGTAGAGTTTACTTTAAAAAGAAAGATAAAAATCTCTTTTTTCTTCTGCTTCCATTATTTGGCATTCTACCACAAAGAAGACCTTTCCCTTTTCCTTTATTTATTATCAGTAAGAACGAATGGATTCTTACTTTATTTGATGGGTTCCAATCTATTATTGCCATTATTTATTTTGATCTAAAGTTGTCCTAGATGTGGTTGGTGGTCCCCTTAAAATTGGCTCATGTGTCCCTTTGACATGTCCCATCTTTCTTTGGAGCACATTTTAGTATAACAAGATTTTTTAGGCTAATGTTGTACTTTGCTGCCCTCACCCTGGAATCAGCCATTTTCAAAGGACTCTTGGTTCCTTTTATCCAGAGAATGGTACTTATTAACCAAGATAGAAGCCCTGGGTGTTTTCATTGTTACCAAGGTGTCATTTCTTCTAGGTCTTTTTAGCAGACAGAACTTGGGGGAAAAGGAATTGTATATGAATCATATGTGTGTATGTGCATGTAAATATATATATATATACACACATATATACACACACAATTACATATACACACATATATACACACACAATTACATACATATACATATACACATATGTTATATGTATGTAAATCACCAATATTTTTGGAACACACATTTTATGTGTGTGTGTGTGTATGTGTGTGATGTGTGTGTATAAAATCATGAGTTAATGGTCTCTAATTCCAAATTAAGACCAAAGGGTTCTTCTTTATTTTCCATCACTGCGTATTTGTATCTCTCATAGTGAGAACCCTGTCTTCTAAGAATATTAACAATCTTAGTCTTTTGGTCCTACAATACATTATAAAAAGAGTTTCAGAATCCCTACACCCATGCTTGTCTAGAAACAAAAATAAATCTTCTAAGTAGATTCCAAGGTTTGCTTAAAGTTCTTTTTGGCTTTTATAATGAAGATTTATAATTAAAGTACTGTGTTCAAAAGCTACTCAGTTTATGTGTTTTTAAAAACTCCTTCAAGGTGGTTATATTGTTTATTTGAAATATAGTTGGGGTCTCTTGTTTCTGTGTGTATACAGTTTGGCATTGTTACCCTCTCACCGTTGTTGGTTTAATTTTACATATTGAATATGTAAAACATCAATATGGCTCTAAAAGTCAAAACTGTACACAAAGAATACTTAGAGAACTGTGGCTGTCTTTACTGTCCCTGTCACCTCATTCCCAACCACCCTTTGTGAGAAATCAGTGTCACTAGTTTCTGAGTTATCCCTCCTGGGGTTTTGGGGTTTATCGGCAAAAATAAACAAATGGGTACTTTTTTTTTCATTCTTTCTTCTTCCGTAAACAAAAGACAGCATACTCCATGTATACGTTTTCACATTTTTCATTTTTTTGCAACAACACACACTAGAAATCACTCCAAGTCAGTTCACATAGGTCTTCTTCACTCTTTTTTTTTTTTTTTTTTAAACAACTGTGTGATACTCCATGGTCTGTATGAATGATAGTTTACTCAAGCAATCTATTATTTATAGGTATGTGATTTCTCATATTTTGCAACTATAAGCAATGCTATAATGATGAAGCGCCAGATTTCCAGGGTTTGATTTTCTTATTTTAAGTTCATTGATAACATGTGCAGAAGCTAAACCACGACTCCATCATTTATATTGCACTGTGAGTGCACGGTAGGATAATGCCCGGTTACACTATGCACTATGAAGACCTTAGAAAACAACAGCATCTACTCCCCGTGCAAGAGAGTGTGCATGGGTGTGTGGGCGTGAGTGGGGAACAACAGAGGCGGGATTGGGGGGCAGAACTAGGGCAGCTGGAAAGGCAGATTTCTTCTACTTCCGAGCTGAATTTAAGCTTGATTTACGCTAGGTATTTCGTTCATTCAAGAAACGCTTATAGGAAACGCGCCTTTTGCTAGGCACTCTTCAAAGCTCTGGAACACGGCAGTGGACAAGAGGGACAAAGGTACTTTGGTTGTGGTTACCAGACTTACGGTTACCACAGGTGGGGGCGGGGCAGGAGTGGGTTCCTGGGTGAAGGTAGTCAAAAGGTACAAACTTCCAGGTATAAGATAAGGACCAGGAAATAGAATGTACTACATGATGTCTACAGTTAACACAGCTGTATGGTATGTTTGAAAGTTGTTGAAACTAGATCCCAAGAGTTCTCATCAAGGGGAAAAAAATACTTGCCTCTTTCTTCCTCCCTCCTTTCTTTCTTCTTCCCTCTCTTCCTCTTTCTTTTTTTTTTTTTTTTTTTTCAACGTTTATTTACTTTTGGGACAGAGAGAGACAGAGCATGAACGGGGGAGGGGCAGAGAGAGAGGGAGACACAGAATCGGAAACAGGCTCCAGGCTCCGAGCCGTCAGCCCAGAGCCTGACGCGGGGCTCGAACTCACGGACCGCGAGATCGTGACCTGGCTGAAGTCGGACGCTTAACCGACTGCGCCACCCAGGCGCCCCTCTTTCTTCCTTATATCTGTATGAGATGATGGATGTTAACTGAGCTTACTGTGGTAATCATTTCACAACATATGATGGCCGAATCACTGCACTACACATCTTAAACTTACATAGTGACGCATGCAGATTGTATCTCAATAAATTGGAGGGGACAAAAAGAGACAAAAACTGTGGCCTAATGGAGTTTGCATTCTGCTGTGGACACAAACAATAAATAAATACACCAACTGATAAACACATAATTTCAGAGCTGATCTATATGAAAAAGACAAAGTGACTCAGAGGAGGGAAGGAAACATTATTTTAGGTAGGGTGCCAGAGAATACCTTCTGTAGAGGTAAACTGAGCAGAGATAGGAGTGTTGTGAAAAAAAATATAAACAAACAAGCAACTTTGAACAAAAGTTTTGAAAAAGATTATTCCAGGCAGAGAAAACAACCAGAACAAAGGCACTGAGGTGGGAATGCTCTCTGCTCTTAGTGGCTTCTAGGAACCTGAACTCAAATGAATGAGAGGAGGGGTCTATGAGGCAGCAGGTGAATGATCATTTAGGGTAAGGATTTGGGTTTTGTTCTAGAAATATTGGCAAACCGTGTTTTTTAAATGATCACCCTGGGTATCACATGGAGAAATCTGCAAGGGGCAAAAGTGGAAGCAGAGGTGAGGTCACTGTAGCTTAGGTGAAAGATGGTGGCCTGGAGGCACCTGGGTGGCTGGGTCAGTTAAGCGTCCGACTCAGCCTCGGGTCATGACCTCACGGTTTGTAAGTTCGAGCCTCGAATCGGGCTCTGTGCTGTCAGAGCACAGTCCTCTTCGAATCCTCTGTCCCCCTCTCTCTCTGCCCCTACCTTGCTCACATCCTCTCTGTCAAAAACAAGTAAAAACATTAAAAAAATTTTTTTTTTTAAATACGGTGGCTGGGACTAGGGTGGGTACTGTGTGGGTAGTGAGAAATAATGATATTTAAGATAAACTTGTAAGGTAGAGCTCATGGAGAACTTGCTAATGGCTGGTAGAGGGGAAGAGAGAGAAATTAAAGATGACTCTTAGATTTTATCTCACCAAGCCTAGGTAGGGAATGATACAACTGTGTTCTTTCACAAGCCCTCAGGAGGTACAGCCCAGTCTCATAGATGTAGGTCATCACCGTGCTTGTTCATTAAAGCCTTGTCAATTTATTCCATCCTTGCCAGAGATAAAGAATTTTCTGAAAAGAGAGGGAAATATGTGAGCCATGAGCATCAACAGAAGAAAATCCTTCCCCAAATGAGCTATGCCAAAATCCAGGCCGCTTTGTAATGACTGAGGAATTAATTCATTCACTCTTATTTTTTTTTCCCCCTTTAGCCAATGAGTATTGACTGCCTACTTCATACCAGGCCCTGTGCTGGGTACATGTTGGGGGATATACTATCACAGATGTGGACCTGCCCCCAGACAGGTTAAGTCATCCTCACAGCATAGTGGCGGTCAAATACCGAGAATTACAAACACTGGTTAATTCCAGTATCTGACCTACACTGCTCTCCATCTGTATTAATCTGAGATTTAGCATCTGATGGCAAAGAAATTTAAGGAATCAATTTATACTAAATGAGGGAAAGTATTTTTTTGTGGGTGGTGGTGATATTTGCTTTAAATGAAAACTGTTGCATTTCTAAGCATTATTTTGTTGAACTTACTAAGATCAAGAGTCCTCAAATTGATAAGCATTTCATGAAGGTTGGCCATGCTTTCTTCAGTATTTAACCTAAAAAAAAAAAAAAAAAAAAAAGAGGTGCAAATAAAAAAAAATTTAGGATGAGATTTTTTAAAAAGGACCTAACTGACCAGTAATAACCATTCCTGGTAAAGGCTTAGAAGATATTAAAATTCCTTGCTTTCGCAACAAATATTTAGTGTGGCATGCCAGATTGCCTTCAAATATAAAAAGTTAGTGCTCATTGATATAGATGTTGATTCCACCATATATGTTCAGTTTGGGCTGTATGCAGGGCAGATCCTGGACTAAAGCAGCAGTTCTCAAAGTGTCGTTCTTGGATTAACAACATCAGCCTCACCTAGGAACGTGTTAGAAATGCATGCTTTGGGGCCTCATCCTAGAGCTAGGATATCAGAAATTTGGGGAAGGGGGATGTAAGGGGGTGGCAATCTATGTTATAATAAACCCTCCAGGTAGTTTTGATACTTGATAAAGCTTGAGAATCACCAGACTAAAGGATGCATTTTCCATTCATTCATTCAACACATTTTCCTCGATTACTTATCACGTGCCTGGTACTTTCCTAGGTACTAGGATATGGCAGGAAATAAGGCAAACTAGGTCCCTCCTGTCAAGGAGTAAGCATATTAGAACAGCTGGGACTAAATGGCGAAACACAAACTGCTTTAAATATTCAGAACAGAGGAAATTTAATACAGGAATTGGTTACACAGGAAACGGAAGAACTGTGAAGGCAACAGGCCCTGCGAGCGAGGCAGTCCAGAGATTAGCAACAGCAAGAAGTCGCTGTTACCCCTGGGCTGGAGCACAAAGGGAGATGGTGTTATCAGAGCTCAGGGGTCTAGGTCACCTGGCAGGTCTGTGGATAGGCAGCTGGAGAGGCACAGCGCAGGCAAGTGTCACTTCAGACCCCAGGCCACCTGGGCAGAGAGGGATGGGGAAATATATCTTGACTTTTTTCTTCTTTCCACTGTCCCACCGGTTACTTGTAATTTTCTGAGCCCCGTAGGAAACCTGCTGGCAAAGGGGGCTGGCCTGTGCAGCCTGCAGGGGACGGCCTGGCGATACTGAGCGGAACAGAGAAGGCTGGAGAGCCAGGAGGACAAACAGCATAGCGTTAGGGCACATACGTTCTAGGGGATTTAGAGTATTGCCCCCAATCCTCTGCCTAGGCTGTTCCTTGCCCCTGTAATTGGCAGATGAAAGTTGAGAAATATTTTAAACTTGCGCAATATGGGAGAAGTCGGAGCAAATTAAAAATAAGGAGTACGGCAGGGAAAATAAAAGTTCCAATTTATTTTTTTTCTGTCATTGTAATACATTTGTATTCTCTCCTAAATGAATGAGATATTTAGCATGAAAAGATGTTCATGTGCAAATAGAATAGGTGGGTTAATTATACCACATTTCCTATCAATTCATTTTTTAATACTGACTACAGTGATTTAAGCTTTCAAAAAGCTAAGCGCTCACACAAATCATGTCTCCAGAGACTGTGTGCTTTGTGCTGATCAATAATTATTCTGTTAATTATGGAGATATAGGGAAAATTAGGCCATTTATAATTCTGCATGCATAAGAACAACTCTTCAAAGCTGAAAATACCTTTCTGTTTAGGTTGGCTTAATGCTTTGGAAGATGATTAGACCACATCCTCAATTAATCTTTTGGCAAGTACAATTTTCTTATTTTTCTACCAAGCTTATTTTGCTTTGGGAAGACTAAAAACTAAAAATCACTATCAGCCCAAATATATATTTTTTTCTCCTGTTGGGTTTCTACCAACCTTTAAGACCTTTTCTGTGAAGGGATCTTTGATTCATCGAGTATTTAGTGCAGGCATCTCTGGTGCAAAATATTGTAGAGGGTAAAAATACTTTTCATAAGAATGAAGCTTGTACAGAGAGCAGTCTCCAAGCCTGGGTTTGAACAGTCTTCTGGCCAAATAGGCTGTACCTGTTAGATTTGTGACCTGGTTTTAATTAAATTATCTGAGACCATCTCTTTCTTGGTAAAATGGGACTCATCATATCCGTCTCACAAAAAGCTATGAGAATTTAAAAATAATATATATTTCTATAGGTCTGATGCTATGTCTGGAATACAGTGAGTGAGTACACTTATAACAATAAGTGTTAGTTTCCTTCCTAAATATTCTGCATACTTTCCCTCTCCCTAGATAATGTCATTCTTTTTTTTGAAATTTTTTAATGTTTATTTATTTTTGAGACAGAGAGAGAGAGAGGTGAGGGGAGCAGAGAGAGAGGGAGACACAGAATCTGAAGCAGGCTCTAGGCTCTGAGCTGTGAGCACAGAGCCCGACCCGGGGCTCGAACCCAAGAACCGTGAGATCATGACCTGAGCTGAAGTCAGACACTCAACCGACTGAGCCACCCAGGCACCCCTGATAATGTCATTCTTTTATATTTGTTCTTCAATACCACTGAGCTCCCTCTGTACCTTTCTCACGGTCTTCCTATATTTTTCAACATCAGAATAATTGACTGCCATTGGCAGTCATTGTGGAGAGAAAAATCTCTCTAGCTCACTCATATTATACTTTGACATTGACTTTATTCATTCAAAGTATTTATTGAGGCTCTGTGTTCCAAGCACTCTTCCGATGGGTCCAAAGTTCTCCTAAAACAGACAAGATGTTTTCTCACTCAATTAGAAAGGTGTTTCAAGAACCAGCTACTAAGTGTATATGACATGCCAAGTTTGTTCTAGCAGTGAGAATACAACAGGGGACAAACAAGTCTTTGCCCTCATGAAACTGAAAAATTAGCAAAGACCAACCGATCGATTAACAGCCAATGCTAAAATACGCCGTGTAGCGATAAGAACTTGGAAGACAAATAAAGCAGGGTGAGGGCAGTAGGGATGGCACGTGAAAACACGACTCTTAGGCAGAAAGCAGAATGAACAGGGGGAGTAAGCACCCGGAGCGTCGGCACGACGAGAGGCTGTGGCCAGTGGAGAGGCCAAGTGCCATGACGAAATGCCAGGACACGGCTGGTGCGGTGACGGTGGAAAGAAGGGTGAGTAAGGAGCACAATGAGGACTGAGAGGCAGTGGGGCCAGTTCCCATTGGGCCGTGTGAACCAACATGAGCACTCTTCATCTTGTGAGAGATGAGGGGCGTTTCTGACTTATTTTCTAAGGAGCCCTCTGGCTGCCTGGTGGAAGAAGGTCTGCAAGAAGGAGGCATGGAAGCAGAGAGGTGGCTCTCGGGGAACAGAACTGTGGCTCTGCTTTAGTAGTGTTGAAAGAAATGAGGAGGGGGCAGGTTCTGAATATATTTTCAAGATGGAGACAAATGGGATTTGCTGAAAATTGTAGATGGAGGGTGAGAGGAAGACAGAAGGCAGGGATGCCTTCAAGGGTTTTAATTTGAGCAATTGGAGAAAATCCCTTGCAGAGTGTAAACTCTGGTGGGGGAGGAAGGCACTGAACAAGTAAACCTACTGGAATGGCATTGACTAACCTGATGGGTGGTGGTGAAGGTGGGTCAGGCGGCCAGCGACACTTCTACAGGAAGTAGTATTTAGTCTGGGACCTGAAGGATGAGTGAGAGGTAGCGGGGGGAAGAGGAGAGTCTTCAGGGGGAGGGGAGGCAGTGGAGGGCACAGATGTCAACATATGCAGAGACCCTGACACAGACAAGAGCTCTATAACCATCTGACTGTAGAGTAGACTCAAGGGGGACCTAGCCTGGTTTGTTCATTTGTATCTCTTCTACCGACGCACAACTTTTGCCCAAGTCCACGTATACCAAAGGTCTTTTGTTTGTTTGTTTCTCATTCAGCAAAATTCCAGTTTTAGCTTCTGGTTGTATAGCTGTCTTATGTTAAAAACCAGTAATTTTTACTTTGAGAAATTAAAAACAAATAAAGTTCAGAAAACAATAAAACACTCGCATGCCCATCATGCAGAATCAATAGCTAGTAACTAAATTGGTTTCCAGTCTGTTTTATTTTTAAGTTGTAATATTTTTTTTTTTAGGATGTTAAAGATGTAAGTAGAATTAACATATAATGCTATATTCGTTTCAGGCATACTGTATAATGATTCAACAAGTCTATAAATTACTCAGTCCTCATCAAGATCCATATACTCTTAATCTCCTTTGTCTATTTTACCCATCCCACCCCTGTCATCCTGGCAACCACCGGTTTGTTTTCTGTATTTAAGCTTGTTTTTTTTTTTTTTTTTTTGTTTATCTCCATTTGTTTGTTTTGTTTCTTACATTGATTTCTTGGTTTACTCTTTATTTATTGACTTCTTAATATAGAATCTGTTTCTTTTTTTTTTTTTAATTTTTTTAACGTTTATTTATTTTTGAGACAGAGAGAGACAGAGCATGAACGGGGGAGGGTCACACAGAGAGAGAGACACAGAATCTGAAACAGGCTCCAGGCTCTGAGCTGTCAGCACAGAACCCGACGCGGGGCTCGAACCCACGGACCGTGAGATCATGACCTGAGCTGAAGTCGGACGCTTAACTGACCGAGCCACCCAGGCACCCCTAGAATCTGTTTCTTAATATAGAATCAGTTTTCTCTCCTTATGCTTGCCACACATAGATCCATTCTGTTCCCCCATGGACATTTGTCATTTAATATTTTTACTGTTATGATTCTAATGCTATTCACAACTGACCATAGGGTAAATCATATGTATTTTTCCTTTCCTGTACACTTTTGCTTTCCCTGAAGTTAATAACTACCCTTTTGTTTTGATTGTTTGCCTGATTTTTTTGTATATTTAATCACAAATCTGATCGCAGACTCTCATCCTGTTGCCCGAACTCATGGTTCAGGCACTTCAGATATTCTATCCATTTAATTTTCTGCTGGAATGACATCGGAGACCTTGGCCTGCTTCAGTCCTGGCTGGGGGTGTCCGCGTCTCGTGTAGAAGTGGTCTTCTGGGACCTCCTTCCACCACTATCCTAGGAGTTCCTTTCTCCTCCCTCCTCCTGTGAGTACCTGTCTCCCTGAACCTGATGTCCTCTTTGCTTTTGTTGTTGTTGCTGTTGTTGTTGTTTTACTCCCTCGTTTGGATACTGCTAATCCTTAGTAGCACAGTGAGAAAGAAGGCACGAGCATCACATTTTTGATACCTTCTATGCTTTATTCTAGCCATATGCTTGTTCCAGTTATCTGGGTGCCTCTTGCTATGCTGGAGGCTCTGTGAGGGCAGGGACTCTCCATTCTTCTTAGTGGTCCCCCGGGGCCAAGCCCAGCTCAACAATTAAGTATAAGCACAAATTGGTGAAGTTTGTAACATGCACGCTGGGTCCATCAGTATCATATGTTTGAAAACAAGTTGTGAAACTTAAATTATCATAGAGGCATTTCCAAATACTTGTACACATGGCATCGGGTTGACCAACTATACGGATACTTGAGCTTTTTGGCATTCATGTGGATGTTTGATGTTTAATAGTCCTCTAGGCCCATTGTCAGATTTTATTTTGGGGTTGATAATTTCCATTTAGGTGCGTCTAATATATATCAATATATCTACACATATCTATATCTAAAATTAAAAAATAAAAATAGATATATAAAATAAACACATAAGGGGTGCCTGGGTGGCTCAGTCAGTTAAGCTTCCGACTTCAGCTCAGGTCATGATCTCATGGTTCATGAGTTCAAGCCCTGCGTCGGGCTCTGTGCTGACAGCTTAGTGCCTGGAGCCTGCTTCAGATTTTCTCTCTCTCTCTCTCTCTCTCTCTGCCTCTTTTCCACTCATGCTCTCCCTCAAAAATAAGTATTAAAAAGAATAAAAAATAAAATAAAATAAACAAACAAAATGTAATTACATATATGCAATTAATATATAAAAATATAAATACAAAATATGTTACATAAAATTATATCATATAATGTAATTATATAATATTAATACAATATAAAAAATATATGCAATTTTATATATGCAATTTTATATAAATGAATCAATGCCATTTTTGTTACTTTTTTACTGTTTTATTGTGGTAAAAAATATATATATGACAAAATTTGCATCTAATACTATTTTGAAGATCAGTCTTTAATGTGGAAGTTCATGAATCTATGACTACCTGTGTCTGATAGGACTAATGAAGAACTCAGACTGAAATTCACAGGGCAATAACGGGGAAAAGATCTGCGCTTTTAAGACTTTAGATAGTTTTTTCCGATGTAAAGTCAGTATAAATCTGTGTTGCATAAAGTAATTGCATATGGTCAGGATGGGATACTACTAGATAAGAGTTCAAGCAATTGTATATGTTATATGTTACAAACTGAATAGAATTGTAATAGTAACCAAAAATGATTGGGCTATTAGTATCTGCTGACACAATGCTAAGTGTTTTACATATATTAAGTTTTTTTGCAAAAAAAATTAGTTCTCATACAAATAGTGAATTAAATAGTACTGTTTTCCCCCCTTTTTATATATGTGGCATTAGGCAAAAAGTACAAAGTTATGTAATATTAACTGGTCTGGCCAGGAGGTGAACCAAGGCAGTCACTCTAGAAACTGGACTCCTCACGGCTAGGCCCTCCTGTCCATACTGGAATCAATCTTCGCACTTTTGGAACGAGAACTTGATTTAGATTCAGAGTGTATTCGGTTTATTATTCAATTTAGAGTTGAGTTCCTATCTCAGCTGTATCACTTGCTAACTTTTTAAACTTGGCTTCAATCCACATGACCTCACGCCAAAGGAACAGGGACAAATAATATCGACTTATGCTGAAAATTACATGTGGCAGTAAAGGATAGCCCGTTGCTTCTTTCCCTTAGGACTTTGAAATTCATCTCAGCATAAAAGATATTGTTCTATACCCAAGCACTAGTACATCTAGGAAGACAGTATTTGTAATAAGAATTGACCATCAAAATCAGGAGAGCACCCCTGTCCTTTCAAAACTAGCATATATTAACTTTTTGCAGGAGTCGAGAGATATAAGATTCACAGACATCCAATTAACAGTCTAACAGGACAGAAACAGTTACAAAATTAATTACCTATGATTATCACACAAAAGGAGGTGATTACATTACTTGAGTGACAAAAAGGAAAGTGTTCAGCGAAGACAAAAAAGCACCAGTGGTATAAACTGATAAAAACAAGGTTACCCATGGTTCACGTAGAAATAGCACGCTTTAGTTTCTGTTTTCACAGTAACATTAAAATAACGTGTTTTCCATTTTCTTAGGCATCAGTACATCTTTTCAAGGAACATATAGTTATCATTAAACCTTTGTTTTGCTTTTCCCTCGCCACATTTTATAAACATCCATCACTAGAGAAAAGTATAAAAGAAACAATCTAGTGGCAGCTGAATCACATCAGAGGCATAATTAATATCTTCCCAACTCCTGCTAGGCCATTCAGATTCAGCTTAAAACCCTTTTCCTCACAAGCTTTGTTTAGCCTCCTTGATTATTAGGTGCCTCGTAAAATTATGCTCTCGGAGCACCCTGTATTTCCAGAGGAATTAAAATCATATACAGTTGCTCGCTTAATGTTTTGTCATACGGCCTGGAAGCTTGCTCCATAACCATGCGCCATATTGACTTAGTCAATGCCCTGGCCGGTGCCTGGCATTCCGAACACGCTAAAAACTTACTTCTGTACTTGACACTTTACGCTAATTTGGTGTACACCTTTTCTTGCCTCCGTCTCCTTTCCCCACTAACCTCCAGACCCTCACATAGAGCACTTACTCTTAATACTCTTCAAAAAAACAAAAGGGAGAGAATAAATCAGGAAAAGCTTTCATCTTTAGACACTGCCTCATCACTGACACAGTACCTTCCTCAAAAACATGTCACCTCCAAGCAAGTTTCTCGTCACTATATCACATTTACCAAGGGTCAGTCACGGTAAGAAGTCTATCATTGCTGTCAGCTTTTTATATTGTATTTTGTAAGTCTAGTACTCCAGAGGTTTCTTCATAGTATTTTCTCTGTAAATAAAGTGCATGGTCACTTGGTGGCCCATGTGACTTGGTTATTTTTTTCATTGGGTCCCTACTGATACTTGAAGGTAAATAAAGATATGGAATTCAGACTTGTGGCAAAGTCATACAGTAAAGAAATAATTAGAAAAAATGTTAAAATTTCTTTGCTCCCTCTTTAGCAAGGGAGAAATTAAAGAGTTGTCTGCCTTTGTTTTTGCCACTTTCTTCCCTCTCATTTTCTCTTGAGCTTGTTTTCATCAGGCTGTTATCCATTTCACTCCAATTCAAGAACTCTTGTCAAATCACTAATGACTTCTGGCATTACCAGATTCTGCGTTCAATTCTCAGTCTTTATTTTACCTGAACTTCTTGGGCTGTGGCACAAATAATTCCTGAACCACTCTCTTTACCTAGCTTTGGGCCACCCCTAAGATATGGCGAACAGACCCCTTTTGGACCTCATTCTTATGTACAAGGTCTATTTGCCCAAGTGCCTAACTTTTCTACTTACAGATTATGTTCAAAACTGAACTCATGGTTTTCTCCCTGAAGTCTGCTCCTCTGTTGTGCTCTCCACCTCAGTTAGTCACAAACCTCAGAGTCACCCTTTGCTCCTCTCTTTTTTATTTAACCTTATCTCAGCAAAGCCTGTTGTGTCTATTTGCAACATCTGTTTTTTGAATGTATTCTTTGATGACTACTTCCAGAATGCTCCTTGGTCCACACCAATGTCCTCTCTTATGCAAGGCTGTAGTCACTTCCTAACCGGTCCTAATCCCCCTTGCTTCACCCACTACCCACCCCCACCTCCCCAGTCTATTCTCACAGCAACCAGAATGATCCTTTAAACGTATACCTCACATTTTACTCCCGATTCAAAAATATTGTCATGGCTTCCTCCGAATAAAATCCAAGTGCTAACAATGACTTAGAAGGCCCTGTGTGATCTGACATCTATCTAGCATTCTGACCTAAATTGTACGACTCTCATTGTTCTTCTTGTTTCGGACACATCAGACTCGCTCACATCTCAAAGCCTTCACATTTGTTCTTTCTGCTGGAATGCTCAGCTATTCCGAGGGCCCACTCTCTCACTTCATTTAGATCCCTGCTCAAACATTACTTTCACATCTAAAATAGCATCTACTTGTCATTCTCTAGCCCCTCAGCAGCTTTAATCATCTTCACAGTATTTATTAATGCTTGACACTATGTTATTCTTTCTAATATGTTTGTTTGATGGTTGCCCATTTCCCCAATTAAATGTCAGCCCCATGACAGCAAAGGTTTTATTTTGTTCCCTGCATCCTCAGTGCCTAGAACAGAGTCTTGCAACAGAGTAGGTACCAAATAGTATTTATTGAATGCATAGATGAAGAAATATATAGAATGCTAGGAGTGGTGGTCATGTAATACACTTAAAGTACTGAAGAAATTGTCAGTGTTTTCAGACCTATTCTGAGTGTCTATTATCTGTGACACTGTGCTGAGCAATAAAGCATGAAAAAAGATTCCTGTCCTCTGAGTTCTCATGGAGTCCATAGTGGTAAATATGGAAACATACCAGTCACTTTAGAAACAGGGACACAGTGTTCCCATTGAGATTTCTTATACTGGCCTTTCAGTTTTGTCCCGTTGGTCATACTGGAATTACAGATCTTCAAGATTCATTGGTCCCCTCATAGTCAACCAGGATGAAACCAGTCATTTGATTTCGTCCCCAGATGAAAGCAATTCCACTTAAGGGTCCCCTTGTGATTCCATTCAGGGTGGAGGCCGTGTCTAAAAAAATAAAGCCTTTGGAATATATCTGAGTTGTGCCAATAGTTCAGGTAGTCTTAAAACTTGATTTATTTATAAGCATTTTCTTTAGAAACAGATTTATTCACATCCATTTACTCTGCTATCATAGGGTTAATAGGTGTCAAGATATTTATCTTAAATAGAGATTAAAAAATGGTCAGGCAAATGCTTCCATATAACATCTACGTAAGGATAGTTTATATAATTGTCACACCTACTGTCTTAGTCATTTTGGGCTGTTCTAACAAATATCAGTCTGGGTGGCCTACAAATCAGAAATTTATTTCTCATAGTTCTAGAGGCTGAGAGAAGTTCAAGATCAAGATGACAGTTGATTTGCTTCCTTGTAAGGACTCTTCCTGCCTTGCAGATGTCTGTCTTCTCGCTGTGTCCTCATATGGCATTTGCTCAATGCATGCCACCTAAGGGATGCGGAAAGGGTAGAGAGAGAGACAGAAAGAGAAAAAGGAAGAGAGAGAGGCAGAAGGAGAGAAAGGAAGAGAGAGAGGCAGAAGGAGAGGGAGAGGGAGAGAGAGATCTTCCTCTTCTTGTAAGGTCAATAATCCCATCACAAAGGTCCCAACTTTATGACCTATTCTCACCTTAATTACCTTCCAAAGGCCCCATCTCCAAACACCATCACATTGGGGGTTAAGGACTCAACATGTGACTTTTGGAGGGACCCAGGCATTCAGTCCATAACATCATTTAGCACAATAAATAATGTTTATTGTACTAAGTAGAAATTACAGGTGTGCTGGTTGATGGGGAAGAGGCAGGAAGACAGGATCTGGAGACCCAAGAATTGCTGGGAATAGTGAGGGTTGAGGTCTGTCTAGGCTCCATAGGTTCAGAGCCCAGGGAAAGGATTCTAGAGTGGTCTAGCACAGG
Source organism: Leopardus geoffroyi (assembly GCF_018350155.1). Lineage (NCBI taxonomy): Eukaryota > Metazoa > Chordata > Mammalia > Carnivora > Felidae > Leopardus > Leopardus geoffroyi. The sequence continues at coordinate 114,713,901 of NC_059338.1, read as the reverse complement.
AAATCATGATAAGGCAGAGGGTAAGAATTCAGAGAGATAGCAGATAGCAGCACAGAAGACAAAAGGAGATGTGTTTTTGAAGCAAAGGTAATTAGTACCTGATGCAGCATAACCTTTATATGCAGCCTGCCTGCAGGCAGGGAAGTCCGTCCTCCAAGCGGCCAGTTGGGTTCCTGAGAGTAGAAGCTACTAAGTCACATAAAGGATGAGTTGTACATTACACTGGCTGGAGTGCAGGTCTGGGAACAGAAGTAAGGGCAAAAATGGACAGTTCTTACCTATGCTATAGCTGACTAGATAGCAGTTTATTTATTATGTTTTCAAGCAACACCCATACTCTCAAATTCCACCAGCATCTCAAACATCCCAGCCATTAACCCCGAGCCTAAAACTATCTCGTAGGGAAAAACACTATGCTCAAGACCCAGGAATCAGGGGAAGGAAAAGATTTATGATGTGTCTCCTCTTTTCTTATTTCTTTTGACTTATTAATAAACTATAGAGAAAATTGGCCTCATCTTTGTCTATTCTACAACTCCTGCAGATTAGGAATGTGGTTTTAAGCAAACTATTAATTTTAACACAATTATATTTCAATAAAGCATTCTTGATTTCCCATGGAGTTTATTACAGTGGGGGGTTTACTTGAATTAAAAATAGTTTTGTGGCACCATTTGTCGCACTTTATAGTAGACTGAATTACACAATAGCAAGCAAACAGAGTGAGAGAGATCTGAAAAGTAATTTATCCACTCCGTGTTTGAATTCCTTCTGTAGTATCCTTGTCGCATTCTTCCCCATCCTGTGCTTGAACACCTCCAATAATAGAGAACTCACTGTCTTCAAGGGCAGTTCATTTCATTTTTTGGACAGTCCTGAATTTTACCAAGTTCTTTCTTATCCTGAGCCAAAATTTATCTGGAGCATTGGCCTAAAGTCAGTCCTGCCTCATGTCAGAGGTGCTAACATCACCCTAAGTGCTAACTTGGATGTGCTTTTCTCCTACTCAGCTGCTTCCTCAATTTCCCAGTTTTCCTTTATTTTTGCGTTAAAGAAAAAAAATGAGATGGAATTTTTGGACTATTTAGAAATGAATGATACTGATAGTATAAGCTGTGCCCTAAGATAATATAAATCATACACTAAGAGTTACTTGGGAAAATAAAAAGCCTTAAATGAATTTATTATTAAAAGGCATAGATCAAAAATACATGGGTTAAGTATTAGACTCAGGAAACTAGATAAAATCTAACAAAATATATCTAAGCAAGTAGAAGACAGAAATGAATGAAGATAAAAACAGAAATTAGTGACATAGAAAACAAAATGAATATTAGATTTGATCAATAATATCAGAGCTTTTTCTTAGATCAATACAATAGAAAGCAAAATCTTTTTGTAGGCGTGTTAAAAGATAATGAGAGTGTGTGTGAGAGAAAACACAAGAGACATTAGTTAAAGACCGATAAGAGTTAGTATATTGTATGATTGGAGGAACGATTATAGAAAAAATGAAATGGTTAATCAAATATCTAATACTTAAATAAATAACAGATCTTTATAAATGTTACCTGGCCGTCACATCAAAGATGTGTTATATTATTTAAATTCTAAAGGGGCACCTGAATGACTCTGTCAGTTCAGTATCTGGCTTCAGCTTAGGTCATGATCTCCCATATTGGGAGTTCAAGCCTCACATCAGGCTGGCTGCTGTCAGCCTGTCCCCCTCTCTTTGTTGCTCCCCTGCATGCACTCTCCCAAAAATAAATATTAAAAAAATTTTTTTAAGTAAAAAAACCCTAAATTCTAAAGACTTAGAAGAGCATTGGAAAATATGGAAACCTGGCTAATAGATTCCATGTACATTACATAATCCTGACAAAGTCTAGATAAGGATAGTTCAGTTAAAGATCAATATCCTTATTATTATAGAGGCAGAAATATTGAATAAAATTAATTAAATGCAGCAGTATATTAAAAGACTTAACATTATGATCAAGTAGAACATATTTCTAGAATATAAGATTGTTGAATATGTGTAATAGACTATCCACATTAACAGAATGAAGAATGATATACATATTAGGTAAAAGGAAACAAAAGGCTAAATCTTAAAAGAAAAACAATAAAACCCTCTAAAAGTATTATTTTTATGAACTTTGCAGAGAAAGGTACAACTTTGTAAGACACAAAACCCAGGAGATAAAAAAAGAAAATATTCATAGATGTAAGTAAGCACAATTTAAGATCACTAATCATTAGGGAAATGCAAATCAAAGCCACAATGAAATATCACTTTACATGAATCAGACTGGCTTTATCAAAAAAGAGAAATAATGGTGAGAATGTGGAGGAAAGGAAACCCTTGTGCCCTGTTGGTGGGAATGTAAATTGGTGAAAAACGGTATGGAGGTTCCTCAAAAAAAATTAAAAATAGAACTGCCATGTGATTCAGCAATTCTATGTCTGGGTATTTATTCAGAGAAAATGAAAACACCAATTTGAGGAGGTTTATGCACCCCTATGTTTATTGCAGCATTATTTACAATAGCCAAGATATGGAAGCAACCTAAGGGTCTATCAGTAGATGAATGGATGAAGAAGATGTGGTGTGTGTATATATATATATTATACACACACACACACACACACACACACACACACACACACACACTGGAATGTTATTCAGTCACAAAAATAGTGAAATCTTGCCATTTGCCACAACATGAATGGACAAGAGAGTATTATGCGAAGTCAGACAGACAGGAAAAGGCATATTCCATATGGTTGTAATTATATGTGGGATCTAAAAAACAAAACAAACAAGCAAACAAACAAAGCAAAACAGAAGCAGACTCATAGATACAGGAAACAAACTGTTGGCTACCAGAGCAGGGACGATTGGGTGGGGGGTGGGGGATGGGGTGGATGAAATAACTGAAGAGGATTAGGAAGAACAGCCTTTCAATTATAAAATAAATGAGTCATGAGAATGTGAGGTACAAGATAGGGACTATGGTCAATAATATGGTAATAACTTTGTATGATGACAGACAGTAGCTAGACTTATTATGGAGATCATTTCATAATCTGAAAGAGTACTGAATCACTGTGGTGTACACCTGAAACCAATAGGATACTGATGTCAATTATACTTTATTAAGAGTAATTAAAAAACCAACGTTTTATATATGTTGACCTTGGATCCAGTGATTTTGCGAAACTTACTCAATGATTCTGAAATTACCTTTTGGCATTTTTAGATCTTCTGTGATAAAGCAGTATGATTCTTTTCTTCCCCACCACATAAAAATAAATCTTTTGCAAGAGTTGTGTAATAGATCAAGAGAAAACATTTTTCCAACTTATACAAGGGGCAAGGTTAGTGTCCATAATATATAAAGAACATTTATGAATCAATAAGAAAAAATAACCAAAATTGGTTAACTGAGAATTTATGTAGAAATAAACACTACATATGTATTATAAACACATAAAAAGTTGCTCAAGCTCAGTGGAAACCAAGGAAATATAAATTAAAGTAACACTTTTGCAGGTATACTTTCTCATCCTTCGTAGGCATAGAGTTAACTGTTGTCAGAGCCTTGATATAATTGATAATTGTATGTGTCACTGGTAAGAGTTTATATTGGAACAACTGTAGATGCTTATATGTTCTTGACCTAGAAATTCCATCTCTAGAAATCTGTTGTGAAAAGATATTTCCACATGTACATAAACATTGCAGCATCGGTTACAGCAGAAAAATATAAGGCACAATATAAAGGTGAACAATGAAATAAATTGTGATTCCTCTGTACTATGGAAACTGATGCAATCGTTAAAAGTAATGAAATAGATAAATGGAGAGATGGATGGAATTATAACAACAACAAAGGATAGTATGCACATTATGTTCATATTAATGCCTAATATACATGCAAATGTACACAAAATAACTGGAAGGATATCAATTAATGTAGCGAATATTTAGTGAATACTTACATGTACTGGTGATTGTTCTAAGGTACTGGTTTTATGGCAGTGACAAAAGAGGTGGATACCCACTACTTTGTTTATCTCTAGGGTACTGGACTGAGTACTGAAGAGGGACTTCCACTGTTATTCTACATGTTATTGGATTGTTTGAATTTCTTCTCGATTGGTATGTATTCATATGCTACTTTTATTTCTTTTTTTTCAATATATGAAATTTATTGTCAAATTGGTTTCCATACAACACCCAGGGCTCATCCCAAAAGGTGCCCTCCTCTATACCCATCACCCTCCCTTCCACCTCCCATCAACCCTCAGTTTGTTTTCAGTTTTTAAGGAGTCTAACATATAAGATAAAAAGAGATAAAAACTAAATTCACATGTAGTCCTTATCCATTTGAATCTTATAAGTCCATTGGCATGAAATTGAGTAATTTGGTAATTATTGATAATTACATATTTAGATACTTTTGCATTCACATTTGCTGATTTATCTACCAGCAAGGGACTAAAATAGTGTTTATACACATACTAAAATTTTTAGGGTTAATATGTAGATTGCTTTCATCTATACTATGAAGGGAAACAATTGCAGCCACATCTAGAAATTGCTATCTGAAAGGCCGTATGGTGTTAGCAAACTTCAAAGAAACTCTTCATTTCTTTAGCTAGGCCATATATGGCAGCCAAAAATATATATATATATATTTTGTGGGTGATACTTTAATTTGAGGAGGAAGAAAGAGCTTGCACAAGTAATTTGAGATAAATCATTTTAAGCAGATGCATATTCATTCAAAACAAGTAATTATACCTGTGTTTATACAACATTTATAATTTATCTAGTTTCTTTGAGAATGATGTGCTCTGTCTCAGTTTATAGACTTAGTTTTATAGCCAATATTCTGCAGAATATGGTGTAACTTGCACTTCTAAGGCCTTTCTGTTTCCTTGTGTCAGTCATTACTAATCTGAATTGTTGAAGTAGGTATAAATAAGTCTAAAGGAAAAGGGAAGTTCTTCTTTGTCCCTATTGAGTTTGAGGTAGTCAGTTCGTAGGCTCTAGAACTCAGAAAAGTGGCTAAGAGTTGATATAACAATTTGGGAGTCTCCGATACCAAAATGGTAGCTGAAGCCTGATCATGAACGCAACACATAGCCGAGGAAGATAGTCCGAGGAAGATAGCAGAACAAGTTGATGATGAAAGCTGGGGATGTTAGAAGAAGGTGCATCCAGTAAAAGACAGAATCAGGAAAGAGGGGTGTCACCGACAATAGGAAGGAACATTGAAGTTGGTATCTACCTCTATGTATCTTTTAGATTGTTTCCTTATCCTCTGAGTCATTACTTAGATACAAAAAGGTTCTGATGCAACTGTGCTAATCATATAACTGAGTCTCAACTCTTGGCTTATGTGCTTTGCTTGGTGGTATTTTATGATTCAATGAACTACTTGGTCAATTTGATAGCAACTGAAAATTAAAGAGGTTTAATTTACCTGTTTATGTAGTCACTTGAGTGTCCTACTTTTCTGTTGTTTTTTTTCTTTTAAGGATACCTGATGACTGTCACCTATCATATCTTCTAACTGAGCTATTCATTGTATACACATATCCTTCCTTAGTACAGATTTTGTGCTCTATTTGGCTGATGTCAAATTTTGGTTTGTATCATCTGCTTCCTAAGGAGATTAAAAAAAAAAATCCGGGGCGCCTGGGTGGCGCAGTCGGTTAAGCGTCCGACTTCAGCCAGGTCACGATCTCGCGGTCCGTGAGTTCGAGCCCCGCGTCAGGCTCTGGGCTGATGGCTCAGAGCCTGGAGCCTGTTTCCGATTCTGTGTCTCCCTCTCTCTCTGACCCTCCCCCGTTCATGCTCTGTCTCTCTCTGTCCCAAAAATAAATAAACGTTGAAAAAAAAATTAAAAAAAAAAAATCCTAACGTTAAATATGTTGCTAACATTGATATAACTAAATCAATAAAGGCACTAATATTTCCTGTATGCCATGCTGGTTTTAAAGGTGAGAAGAATTCGAAATGCTGATATGCTTCAGAATGGTAATATTAGGGGTGGTAGAATTATTCAGTTAAAATTAATTCAATTAGACACTTTTTTTTTTCAGAAAAGTGGGGTTATATTTTTTTTACAAGCTGATTTATGTGGTTTCAACAGAAATGATGAAATTAATCAAATGCTAAGTTTACTCTTTTTTTCATGCTACATAGATTCATTTGGTCTACAAAGGTTGTTTGGTTGAATTTACACAACTTTAGCAATGTGTGCATTAAAGCTGCATTTCCCCCGAATAAAGAGCTGATTTCTCAGGCCCTAAAACACACCAGGAGTTAAATACCACTTATCCAGTCAAATAAGAGGTATTTTTGAAGCATTACAAAAGGAGAGAATAGACAAATATTATGGTCCAATGATTCTGATAAATACAAACGATCCAAAACCTTCAATCCGAGAATCAAGTATAAGCAATGCCCAGTTTTCCTGAACTCCCTGGAGAAGAAATAATGGAAATAATTGTAATGCTGGAGAAAAGCTTAGCAGAAAGAGTCTAGCTAGGCTTCCTGTGCAAACTCTTGCAAAGACAAAAAAAAAAAAAAAAAATCGCCGAATCTCACACATGGTGAATGCTGGAAGTTCTGATTGCTTATCTGAGCTCTCCAACCTTTGGCTACCTGCCCACCTTCAGGGCAGACCCTGTCATCCTTGGCATGAAACAGAATGAGGTGATCTGAACCTAGGAGTCTATTTCTTCCCTAGATGCATGTGTACGATTCCTATTAATTTTAATGAGAATTATGTTTGCACATCGAGGCAGGATAAATCCCTTTGGGAGGAATCTTGCCCTTGGATGCGAACGCGTAATTTCCATTAAAGGGACAAAACCCCAGGGGAACCATACATGGGCGCCTGAGGGCAAGCTTTGACCCTCTGCATAAAAAACACTGCACAAATCACCGGGTCATCTTAAACTTGTAGATGCCAAAAACATAAGAGGTAAGTGAGCATTTATTTAAGCCTGAATTTTCTTATTCGGTTGCTGTGGATTTGTCAGAGATCTACCTTTAACGTGGGATAATATAAAGAGGAGAGGCCACCAAACAACAGACTCTAGTCAGAATCAAGATATTATTAAAGAACAGTAACCAACATAAGGTGAATAGTATTTTTTTCTTTTTAAGAAATAATACGATTGGAACGAAAGAGCGAATGAAAACTGTGTTCATGAAGAAAGTAACCTACTTCACATACTCTTGCTTCTAAAAGAGACGTTGAAGATTATGGACAATTTAAATCTTTTCATCAGTGAATCTGGTGTGAAAACTTTTTAAGTGGCCCTAATATATAATGAATAATCTCAGGGCAGAGATCTGTTTGAAGGAGATATGATTGATGGTCTATCATTCCTAATTCACTGTTTATACTGGTAGCGAGCCTACTGGGAAAATACCTCATTCATCAGGGTATTAGTGAATTCAACCAACGTATGGCACCTTCATTTTAACAAACTAAAGGAGAAAAGCTAAATGGGGGAAATTGACAACCATCTCTGATTCTATGATAATGCAATTAGGCTGCTCCTCTCCAGAGCTTTTGCTAATTCACAAAACAGCTTCAGTCGGCAGGTCATAAATATATGATCATTTTTCACACTTTGAAAAGTAATGATGCCTTGACATGAATCAATAAATCTTGGTGAAGTCCTTTATACTTTTTATGTTCAGCATGCAAGTCAGTTTTAAAACTCATGTGTATTAAATCTGACTTGCTATCCAGCCTGTGTTTACATAATCTAATTTAACAAAGTCTCAAATAAACGTGTAAATGAAGTGTTTATAGTAAGCACAAGGAAAGTTTCCCTTTCATTGAGAAAGTGTGATATGGTGCATCAAACTATTTTAATTTGCACCCTGAAATACCCATATTTGCAAATGTGCCACATACAGAGAGCTGTTGCTCTTAAAATTTGGTAGTTTCTATATTGAGCTTTGCATGTTATGCTCAATAGATGAATAAAAAAAATTCTACTGCATATGACACAGTGTGTAATACATTATTTATCTAAAATGGATCCATTGCAAAACATCCAGAAAGCATTAATAACCATCTTCCAGCCCCCCCCAAAAATGTTTGTTCATCTTTCTAAAACAATTGCATAAAAATGTGTGGCAAACATATATACATGTATTAAGTAGGAAACACTCACAGCAGCACAACATTTTTCTAACAATCATAGTTCTGCACGCTCTATGGGGAATAGGAAGATGGACAGGCTAATGAATACAGCAGGTAGCAAGCAGTTGAGGTTTGCTTAAGAATGAATTATCAAACAGCTACAAATTGCCAATTTAAAGAGGTTATACCATACAGTACATAGCATTTTATTTTTTATTCCTGGAATGGTTGACAATTTTCCTGGATGAAAACTGAAATGATACTAAATCATAAATGTACCTGCTGTGCTGTCATTCCCATTAAACTCCCCCTTTGTTTTGTTTATTCACTGTTCATGGTTGCAAAAAATGATGTGCTTTATCACTGGGGTGGACAAAGCAGCACTTTCATCAAAGACCTGGGTGACAATATATTTTTAAATTAAAAAGAAAACAATCGGCGCTTGGCTCGTGAGTCTTTCACAGTCATTTGGAATTGCTGATGAAAATAAATATTACGTAGAAAATTGTTTTTGAAGTGTTCATGCATTCTGCTT